>NC_056735.1:470778409-470923891 GCF_019279795.1 Protopterus annectens
TGGGAAATACAAGATAAATGAAGCTGTATCCAGTATTGTGGTCTGCAGTCTACATATTTTTGCACACTCATGTCATTCTGAAGGGGTAGCTCCAGACACTTGCTGATCGGTCCATGTAAATGGTCCAGCACCTTAGTACTGTGGTGGCTGAGGATCCCCTGCTTGTACAACTATCGACGTAACAGAATGGCCATATCCTGTTGTGGCCATACCTCTCAGCTGTATAGATTCACCCAAGTTACCAAGAGGCAGGGCTCATATATCTGGTCAGTTCCCCTTCACATTGTGGTTTACAAGCAGGTCTGTAGCCACCTATTACTGGGTTTCCAGGCAGGGGTAGTATGGGCACACATCAGAGTTTCAGACTTCACACACTCCATGGCGTCCATGCTTCTACACCCTCCACTCTGTTATTCTATTCTCTTCCTAACATTATGCGAGCAAAATCTGAGAAGTATCCTTATAATTGTCCTTTCATTCCAGTGTTATTTAGGGGTTGGTCCACAGTTAATGCAGTAGTACATGGTGGGCATGCTACTGGGATTTGTCAACATGGCCTTGCATTTGTGTTCTATGGACTGTGTTATGTTGTTAGTTGGGACCCCATGAGATAACATCCATTGGCAGTATGGGTGAGTCACAGACCTTTGACAGAGCACGGTAGGGCATTTGGTAGTGATGCAGGCCATTTGTAGTAGGCCAGTGCATTCTGTCAATCCTACAGACCCAGGCTGTGAGCCACTGGATTCCCCTGGGGTGACAGGGTAAGTGTGCGAGGTGTTAATGGCAATAGTTCCTGTCCATATTCATCCATTGTTATGGATGCTTCAGGTTGCTGCTTACAGCTAGGGACACTCCTCTTCAGCATGCTGCATTCTGTGGGTATTCCGATACAGAAGTGGTGGTCATACTGTACTTATTCCCAACAGTATAGGTGCAGCACTACACCACCCAACCATAATTAGTTGAGCAGTATCTTCAATAATAATATGATTATTTTCAATGTGCATTATACAGATGGTGATTGCATAGTATAACTGTACAATATGTGGAAGTTGTACCTCACTTGTATATCCCCAAGCTGGGATTACATAGTGCTAACTTAGGTAACTGATACTATGATATCATTATCATAGATATCTAAGAAGTCCTCTGGGTAATATGCAAATTAATGGTGCCAACATCCCTAAGCTATACACTAATAAAATAATAATTATCTCAAGGTCTCATAGCCTTAATGTGTTTGCCTGTTATTTAGTCAGATGTCATTAGGACATCTTTTTACAGTATACTTCCCATAAACAACATCACAACATCCAGCAAAATCAGAGGAACATATCTGCTGTACATAATTCTAGAAGTTACATAGTAGTAGAAACTACATACAAAGAACAGCAACACCAGAAATGTATCAATAATGTACTGCTGCCACACAGCTTACAATGTCTATGAGTGCATCAAACATTCACTACATTAGTCAGTAGACTATGGACACATGCAATTAATCAATGATACAGGAGATTTGCAATAAAAGAAAAAGAACCTGCTACCTATTGTACATAGCCATAATATTCACTACATATGCGGTTGCTAAACAGCTTGTAAAAATTCAATCCATGATTAGTATATTTCATTTTACATAGGTATGCTACTACTGAGTACACTGAGTATTACATTATCTTGTCATATAATGATATAAACTTTCCTATAAGTATGCAGCAAGTACTTATGGATAATTGTGCAATATGTTAATCATACCTTTTCAACACTTTACATTATAATAGTATGAGATATTATTTCATACAATTCCATGAACAGATTTGGAGTACTACATTACCATATTGTTACATTTAACTTGTGAGAACACAGCAATCCCAATATTTTAACAGTAAGTACTAGGACAGCTGTCCTTCTGGCCTGCTTTCAGCCTATCCAGTTTCCTGTTAGTGGGAATCAAACTCTGTACCACTTGAATGTGAGGTAAACTTCCCTATTCTTCCTATCCCCCTCGAGTAATATGTGTGATCCAATATCCATTTTATCTTACACATTATATAAGGCTGTTCAGTATTGTACACACACACAGTCTTCTGTGGAAGAATGGGATGACATGCTGGTATCAGGCAGGCCATTCTTGAAATCTCAGTGAATCCCGGAGCCATGAACAATAGCCATAGAAGGTGAATGTGCTGTCACAACTTGAGGAGGATAGTGGTGTCATGTAAAGAAATCATCATGCCTAGCAGCTCATGATGCTACTCTGAATAATGCCTGTATATTAGGGGTTGGGCATCCCAGTACTGTGTCAAGCCATCCTCTCTCAGCAGCAATGATGGCTTCAGATCTAACTACTCTCCAGCATCCTGTCTTCATCAGTCTATACCAGCCTATACCAGCTGGTTAACATGGACCATGGAGTGTTAAATGCTTCACTGATGTTGTGTAGCTGTGGAATCATGAAGAGGAGAGCTCAAGGGAGCCATGCATCCTTAGACGTTATCACATCATGAATAACCACCAAAGACTTACAAAAAAGAAAAAGAAATTCCTGCAGATAGGCATGTGTTATGAAAGACATTACCAGAGTGGGAAATAAGCAGAGTTACAGAAATGTTTGAGCTTTTTGTGTATGTTTTTAATATTGCAGAGTATATATATTTGACTGATATCTACTTATGTGTGGTACTCTGAGCAGTATAGCCATATGTATGTACAATATTGACATTATAATTAAATGTGAAAGAGATAGTTGGTATTGGTTCATACATATTAGTAAGGGAATTAGTAAGTAACTGCAATGATATGGTTATCTACCACTGCTAAGCAGTACTAGTAACTGTGCTAACCAGTATCTCATCCTATTATAAAAAGCTTTGTCATGCTGGTAAAATATAGTCATATATGTAAGGAAGTGAACAGTATAATTTGGCATAATTCCCAATCACCCTTAAGAACTCATTGTATACTTGCAGAGAAGGTCATACGATTGCATAAAAGGAAATATGTGGTATTTACTATACTATTGGAAATGGGACACCAGAACTGCATATTCCCCCATGAGTCATAGTCACATAGCTATAATAATGTAAATTTTATAATATCATTTACCTAAGTCAGCACCTTGTTTTTACAGATTAGATATAAACAAATGTATTATACTATATCTTACACATACATTTTTAAAACACCTTTTTTGTATTATCACTTGTGGCACAGACAAATTTACATTTATGCAAAAGTAATCAAATTGTATTAGTACAGGTACACACTGCAGTCAGTATATAGCATCATAGGAGGTTACTAGGCTATTGACCCGGAGGTCATTTTAAGCCTAGCTGTTTCAACCCAATGTATTACCACAGAAGCAATAATCAATACCAAAGACTGAATTTAATGATGACTGCCCATGTCCAGGAGGGTTGTGGGTGCTATCCCCCGTAAGAATTTATGGTACCTCATCCACTGTCCAGGTTCCTTTTGCACAGTGTCATAGAGTTGCTCTATTTTTCATGAATTGGTAGCCTGCTTCAAAGATGTGGCAGTCACTGGGAGAGAAATCTCTCCCTCCATGTTCTATTTAAGTCACAGGCATATTTAAGTCACTGGAATGGGTAGCCCTATACCCATTTGATTTATGGATATGCAGCAAGTTTATTAGATTTGGGTCTTGGGTTGCTCTGTAGGCCAGGCATAAGTCTCCCTAAGAAGTCTATATGACATGTTGTATAGTGACAGGGACTTTAGTCAGTCTGTATAAGGTCCATGCTGGAGGTCCTTGATCTTCTTTGTTAGAAACCTCTGAGGTCTCCTTAATTGCTGCAGGTGCTTTGTACTGTACATACCAAATGGAGCGTTATACTCAATTATGGGCCATTTAAGTGCTGAGTAAAAGAGGATTATAACTTCTTTTGCTCTTATGTGATGCCTTTACTAATCAAGGGAGCTATGTGGGAAGCTTTCCTTACAATGGTAGATATGTGGTGGTTGAAGTAAAGGTTGTGGTCAACCTGTGATCCCAGGTCCCTTACCACTTCATAGGTACTTAGGGTATTGTTGTTGATTTGATAGTATGAAGGGACATTGTTTGTGCAGAATGGAATGATGACACATTTCTTTGCATTCAGTTTGAGACCGTGACTAATACACCTGTTGTTGGTATGTGTGAGACTCTCCTGGAGTATGCTGAAATCATTTGGGGATTCAGTGATTGCACCTAGTTTGCAGTCATCTGCAAACTTGGTCAGCCACAACCCTTTAGTTTTGACTTTAACTTCTAAGAAGTATATACCAAATAGTAGGGGGCCCAGCACTGACCCCTGTGGCACCCCACTGGTAACAGGTCTACTGGTTGATGTGGGCTTACCCACTTTGATAGTGTGTATCCAGTTTGTGACCCAGTTGGCAAGCCATCTTACAATGAAGGAGTTTACATACAGTTTGCTAAGTTTATCAGTAATGCCTGAGTGTGAGATGACTGATAAAGGTATGAGGCTTAGCCCAAGTAGCTGCTGCACAGATGTCATCCATGGAAGCCCTGGAATGGAAAGCTACAGATATTGCCATAGCTCTAGTGGTGTGAGCTTTAACTTTTGACATAGGCTCATTACTGAGGGAATAGATGACACATATGCAGTCCCTTAGCCAAGTCAAGGTATGTTATCTGCACAGATTTGCCATCATCAATGACCTTGGTCAAACTTTCAAAGAAATCTGCCAGATTAAACTGGTAGGATCTGCCCTTCATGAAGCCGAATTGGGTAGGACCCAGGGTTTGGAGGTCACCTATGTCTTTATTTACGAGGTCCATAATGATGCAACCCATGGCCTTACAGATGAGGTTGGTCAGGCTTATGGGCCTGTAATTCCCTTGGTCTGTTGTTAGGTCCTCTCTGTGGAGGGGAATAACTGTAATTGTTCTCCATTCTGCAGGAACAAAGCCTGTGGTTAAGTATTACTGAAGTGGCCACTGCTAAGTACTTTTGGATTATTGCTAGACCACTACTAAGTACTTTTTGATTATTGCTATGCTGTAAGATGTAGTATGTTAGTTTGTTACAATTATGCTTATCTCCATTAGCTATATGAGTATGTGAGCTTTTTTATTTAAATTACCACAGTATTTTAGTTATTCTCCATTTGTCTTGCATTTTTATTGTGTTTTGTATAATAGCTATTTGAACAGCATCCTGTCAAACAAAAAAAAACTTTAATATACTATGTATGCATTTGCATGTACCAGCCAGTTATATTTTATCTACATTCTGTATTCATTTCAACTAAGATGATGAATGACATTGTACTGTACAGTGTATGCGTAATATAGTATTCTACAATGCAGTGACATCAAAGTATACCCTGAATGCACATTAGGATGCAAGTATGTTAATAGGTCACATATAGTACATTATCAGACAAAGGTTCATGGGTAATATGCAAATTATTGCTGAGAATGTCTGTTTTGCACCTCTGTATCTACATACAAGAAGTTGTAGTGGTTGCATGGACTGCAACATCTTTACTTTGAAATGCCTGCTAAAGGAACTTTAGTTAAAAAGCCAGAAAGGAAAACAATTAACACGGAATGAAAAAAAGAAGTTATGTCTTACCATAATGTTACCTCTTTGTTGTTCATCTTCTTTCATTCATCACTGATGGGTTTGGTTAGGAGCCCTCGGAACCGAGTCAGCAGTTTTACCATGCTTGCACCAGCCAAAAAACTGTCGAGCTAAGTCTGCTCCCAGAATGCCCTTCTCCCTGTTTCCTCAGATCAAGTTCACTAGAGAAAAAGAAGTAAAGCCGAGGCCACTTTTGTTCAACTACCCTAGGGTACCACTCAGACCCAAAGCATCCCCCAGGAGCCTTTGGAGCGGGAAGAAGCGTGGGAAGTGATGAATGAAAGAAGATGAACAACACAAATGGAGCATTATGGTAAGACATAACTTCTTTATCTAATGTTGTTAATCTTCTTTCCATTCATCACTGATGGGACAGAATTCCAAGCTACTTTGAGGTCCATGGGAGGCACTTATGGAAGAACATTCCTGAGTACCATTGAGCCGGAGGCAGCTCTCCCACCGGAGACCAAGTCCAATTTGTAATGACTGATAAAGGTATGAGGCTTAGCCCAAGTAGCTGCTGCACAGATGTCATCCATGGAAGCCCTGGAATGGAAAGCTACAGATGTTGCCATAGATCTAGTGGCATGAGCTTTAACTTTTGACATAGGCTCATTACTGAGGGAATAGATGACACATATGCAGTCCCTTAGCCATTTTGATAAAGTAACCTTGGAAACAGCCTCAACCATTCTGGGCCCAAAACAGGAGATGAAAAGCTGTTCAGATGTACGGATAGGTTTGGTCCTGTCTAGATAACATCTCAATTGTCTATGTACATCTAAAGAGTGAAGGCAGTACTCTCCTGTATTGGCAAACTTCAGAAAGAACACTGGTAGGTCAATGGTCTGGTTTATCAAGGATTCAGAAACAACTTTGGGGAGAAAGGATGGATTCATCTGAAATGATGCTCTGTCTTTATATAAGACCAGATAGGGCCTCTTGATACACAATGCCTGCAGCTCTGAGACTCTTCTGGTAGATTTGATAGCTACCAAGAACAAGGATTTCCAAGACAAAAACTTTAAGTCACACTTCTTAGCAGGTTCAAAAGGTTTCTGAGTCAAAGACTGAAGGACTAGAGTGAGGTTCCATGGTTCCACGGGCTGTCTCACAGGAGGCCTGATATGAGAAGTCCCCCTTGAGGAAAGCCTTGCAAATGTGTAGGGAGATAAGAGAGGTGCCATCTATACCATTGTGGAAATTGGAAATTGCAGCTAGTTGTACTCATATGGTAGAGGCAGAGGCTCCATTATCAAAAAACCTAGCCAAGTATTGAAGCACTGCAGTAACTGGAGCTGAATACAGGTCTAGCATGTTATGCTTGGACCAGATGGAGAATTTTTTCCATTTAGCCTGGTATAGTCTTCTGGTGGATGGTTTATGAGAGGCCAGAATGATGTCTCAAACAGGCAAGGAGAGATTAGCTTGCCTGGCTACTAATGAAAGTAGAGAAGCCAAGCTGTCAGCTTGAGACTGGACAGATTTGGGTGACTCAACCCTTGGGGGTGAGTAATCAGATCTGGCAGAGGGTCCAGAATCCACGGCAGATATACTAGGTGAGGCCAAAGGAAGGGGAACCAAACTTGTCAAGGCCAGAATGGGGCTATGAGAATCACCTTGCATCTCAACCGAAGAGCTTTCTTTAGAAATTGTAGGATCAGCAGGATGGGAGGATAAGTGTAAAGAAGTCCTGTGGGCCAATCATGGATCAGAGCATCCCTCAGTGACTCCCCTTCCAGGGGAAGTAAGGTGAAATAGCTGCTGCACTTGATGTTTGATGGGGAGGTGGAAAGATCGCACAGGGCTGGCCCCAGTGACTGAAGATTGCTGACGCCACCTCTAGGTTGAGGGACCACTCGTGAGGCATGACAATGCATCTGCTCAGCTTGTCCGCAATCACGTTGGAGCTCCCCGGGTTATGCTTTGCTATTAGAAAGCAGTTGGAAGCTATCGCCCACTGCCAAATTCTCATGGCTTCTCGACATAGGGGATAGGACTTGGTTCATCCTTGCTTTTTGATATATTGTCTTATTGAATTGCAATTGTCCTGGAAGGGAGAGTTGAATGGAAGGCCTGCAATGCTAACAGCACAGCTCTCAGTTCCAGAACATTGATATGCAGGTGGGCCTCTGAGGTGGACCATGTGCCTTGGACAGTCTTTCCCTGGAAATGCCCCCCCAACCCGATCAGGGATGAATCCGTGGTCACAATAGCTGTGGGCTGAGAAGATTGAAATGGATGACTCCAAAGTTCTACGTCTGGCCTCATCCACCAAACCAGGTCCTGTTTGCAGGAGTTGGTTATTTGAATCTGATAACTGAGGGGGTGATAGTCTGGGAATCATTGACACAGAAGGAGCCATTGCAGAATCCGCATGTGTAGCTTTGCTAGAGGCACTATTGGGATTGACACTGCCGTAGAACCTAGGGCCTGAAGAACTTCCCTTTCAGAAACTGTTGCTTATGAGAGTATCACCCAGGAATGAAGCCTCAATCAATGGAGTCTGTGAATTGAGAGTGATACCAGACAGGACTGAGTATTGAATACTGCTCCAATGAACTCTATTTCTTGTTTAGGGACAAGGTTTGATTTCTCCCAATGTATTGTTATTCCCAACAATTTTGCCAGAGAGAGAGTATAATGTAGTGCTGTTACCAGAAGATGCTCGGTGGGAGAGATAAGGAGCCAGTCATCCAGATATGGAAACACCCAGAATCCGTTTAGTCTCAAGTGAGCTGTTACCACTGCCATGAATTTCATGTACACTCTGGGGGCTGTAGAGAGACGAACAGCAGGGCATGGAATTGATAATGACTGGATCCTAGCCAGAAGCGAAGCAGACTCCTGGAGCGTTTGCCCATCTTGATGTGGTAATACGCATCCCAGAGATCAAATCACCTTCTCTTAAAAAGGGGAGAATGGACTGAACCATGACCATCCAGAATTTGGTTTGGGTGACAGACTTGTTTAAGTTGCAGACATCCAAAATGGGTCTCCAGGCCCTGTCTTTTTTGGCACCAAAAAGAATATCGAGTAAAATCTGGATCCATGCTGGTCTGGTGGGACTGGTTGGATGACTCTTTTTTGAGACAACTTTATAATCTCTGAAGCTGCTTCTTCCCTTTGACTGGGTGGAGCATCGGGAAATTTTCTTGGGAAATTTAGCTGACAAGAAAGGGAAATGGTGTAACCTTTGGTGATAATGCTCTGCACCCAATGATCGGTGGTGATGGATAGCCAAGCAGCTTGGTGCAGAGAGAAACAACCCTCAACTGCTTCCAGAGGTAAGCAATCAGGCTGCTCCTCAGGGGCACTGATAAGACTGACCAGAGAAGGAATCCCTGGAGCCCTGATTACGAGGACCCCCTCTGCATCTATATGTTGAGGGTTGGAAAACAATAGGCCTACAGCAGACAGGGGTCTTTCCTTTTTGCTTGCGCCTGGCTAGCGTGTCCTTCACTTTGGAGCCAAAAAGGGACAAAGCTTCAATGGGAGCATTCAGAAAGGAAGACTTGAAGGGGTCCACAAGGTCACAAATGTGCATCCAGGCATGACGCTTCATAATACTGGCCGAACCCACGGCTCTAGCCCCACTTCAGTTGCATGTAACAGCAACCTCATGGATGAGTTGGGTATTGATTCCAGGGTTGCAAGCTGCGAGGCCACTTTGTTCCTGACCTCATCAGACTACTGTCCTCCAAGCATCCCAGTAAGTTTGGAGATCAAGTCCATCTGGAGCCCCATAAAATGTGCCAAATAATTCAGGGACCATATGGCAAAGGTCCCTGATGTAAAAACACATTTCCCAAGTCTGTCCACAATCTGGGACTCTCTGTTGGGTGGGTGAACAGTGGGACTTTCCTCAGCCAAGTCATTTTTTGTGGCCGCTGCCACCACTATAGCATCAACTGGTAACCCTTTGGACCAATGTGGATTCTCCTCAGGAGGAGAAAGAATTTTGTCTGGTCTCTGAGGGTTCATCTCAATGGAATCAGGGTTCTTCCAAGCATGCTGCACGATGAGCTGGACTAGCTCATCAGCAAGTGGGGTCACCCAAGTGGTAATAGGCTGGGCGCGAAAAGCCTGCAGGAACACGGACTCCTCAGATGAAGGGTTGGAGAGCTTCCAGTCATCTATCTGCTTTAACATTTCCAGGATGTCTTGGAAAGACACATCATCAGAAGGTGACCTTGGGGATCCTTCACCATCATCATAATCCGTGTCTTCCATTAAGGACTCCTCGGGTGAGTCCATGTGCTTCCTCTTGCATGTCTTCTTACAAGGGGGCTCCTCAGGCTGGGTCTCTGATGAGGACTCGGAAGAGCAGGTACCCTGAACAGGGTTGTCCTGCGGCTTCTCTGCCCGGTGTCCCAGGAGGGTGGTCTGTGACAGCTGTAGCTTAGGGGTGAAAACTAAGGTTCTGACATTGAAGGAGTGCTGCCAGAAGATAGAGCCTTCTCCATCACATGGAAGGCAGGCCCACCCAAAGAGGGATGGGAGAAAGACAACCTCAGGACTGGGATCACACCCCACTCCAACAAACCCGCCCCCAAGGATGGAGCCTCAAGCAGGATCAGCGCAAATGCAGCTACCAGCACTGAGGATGGAACCAAGGAGAGAGGTGGCTCCGTACCCCATGCCGACATGCCCGTCCCCCAATCCCCAGATTGAGGAAGGACCAGTTCATTGGGAACTGAAGACCAAAGGGACAAACTTGGAGCTGGTGTGAGATGCACCGTAGGTGCCGAGGTGGTGGATTCCAAGAAATATGTAGGAGCAGAAGGCTTCAGAACCAAAATGGTCAAAAGAGGAGTGTAAGATGGAGTCCATGGATAAGGCAACCCAAGTCCTGCAGGTGGATGGTTCTTAGAAAATGAGGGAATCCCCCTGGCTAACAACAGCTGGTTTATAAGGCGCACCATGTCATGTTCAGACAGTCTCCTGTTGGATCTAGTGGATACTCCGGACAGGGAGTCAGGACGTTCGATGAAGGGGCTATATGCTTGGCCCAGAAATGGATATATGGAGGGGGAGTATCGGGTCTGTGGTGCAAGGTCCACCGGCACTGAAGTCTCTAGTTTCACAACCAGAAGTAAACGGGTCAAATCCAGTGAGGTCGGTACAACGATCAATGCCGAAGTGGCACTCGGAGCTGAAACTGTCAGTTCCAAAATGGAAACTAATGATGTAGTCAAAGGTGTGCCCTGAGCCAAAGTGGCCACAGGTGCAGAAGTAGAAATAGGCGTAGTAAGGTCTGTGATCAGTGCTGGAGGCAGGACCAGTGCCAAAATGGGTGCTGGTATCGATGGTTTTGAGATGGAGCCAAAGAAGAAGGAGCTGAGGATGCTGATTTATGCTCTGAAGATAACTTTGGGACCTTTGATTTCCCAGCTGATGGTGAAGAAGGGACAGAGTGGGATCTCTTTTTGTCCTTAGAAGGAGGGATTGAGACCTCCATCGCAGAAATGGCCTTTGAGAAGGGAGACTTCAGTAACCTTTTCAGAATGAATTTATTTTTGCACTCATTAAGAGTACGTTGACTGAAACTCTGACAAATGTCACATGTGGGTTGCACTGAAAGGTGGGACACTCCCAAACAGTATACACAGTCATCATGAAAATCACTGTTAGGTAACTTGCCCTTACATGAAGTACAATGCTTAGAACCTGAAGTACCCTTCGTATCTGACATCTTGCTAGAGAAAAAACACCACAGGCCAACTGTATAATCCAACTATAATCAAAGTCAACTCCATTTAAAAAAGTCACAAATATAACAATACACTGGTATGATAGAGAAAATAAAGGAAACACCTGAATAAAAGACAGCTAATAGGCTAAACAATACCAATTATGGTATTGAAGAAATACCACAAGGGTAAGGGAGGAAGGCCATACCAACAATGGTACTTGAAATTGTACCAACAGTAACTATGGGTAGAGAGGAAAAAATAAGGTCAGACAGAAGAAAAGACACAAGAAAAACTAATCGGTTAATAAAATATGAAGATATCCAACATTTTTCACACAAATATCAAAAAAGTTTCACTTAGCTGAGAGTTTGGCTGAAACGAGGCTTCACAGCTATGCAGCAAACGAGATCTGAGGTAACAGGGAGAAGGGCATTCTGGGTAGAGACTTAGCTCGAGAGTTTTTTGGCTGGTGAGAGCTTGGTAAAAAGGCCGACTCAGTTCTGAGAGCTCTGAACTGAACCCATCAGTGATGAATGGAAAAAAGATTAACAACATCAGATCTTTAATTCTGCTACGACAATTAGCAAGTCAAGATAATATAGTAATATGACAATTCAAAGATTCTTGACTGATGTTAGTAAAGATATGAGTAAGTTATTTCTTATGCTAGATATATTCTGGAAGTTTCTGGTTACAAAGTGAATAAAAAACAAGAACAGCAGCAGTAAGTCATCACTCTTTGTTGATGCTAAAAAACGACTCTACTTTTTGTTGTTGTTATATGTATTTCAAGGGTTTATAGCTGAAGTGTCAGGGTACCTTTTGAGTAAGAAATAAGATGTATGACTGCATTTAGTAAAGATACAAATACAGGGTCATGTGAAATAAAACTCCTAAAAGAACCATGTGGACTACATGAACCTGATGTTGGTTTATATTACAATGTTGTGCAGGTCATACTATTCTATTATCAGTGTAAAGTAGACATGTTGGTTGTGTTATTGATGACAGTAACATAGATTTGTTAGGTATACTTGTGATAAAACAGGTTATGTTTTATGTGCAATTTATTTAATAGGGAAGAGTTTGTCAACTGAACAAATTAGTTGATGTCTGTAAAAGAAATAAGATCAGGGAAATCAGAAGAAAGAGGTCTCAAGAATTGGAGAGATAGGAGAATAAAAACATTTTTGGGAGCAGTTAAAATGGAATGAGGATTGGAACAGCTGGACACAGATATAAACCACATAAAGATTACTAGGGATTTTGCAACAAGGATATGAAGATTTGATAAATGCAGCTTGACTTACTTGGCTAACATATTTTATTAAAGACAGTGCTGTGAATTGTTAAATTATTACTGAAAACTAAATGAGATATTATTCTTAAAACAAAGTTCTTTTGGAGGATGTATATGGTGTTAAGGAAGCATAAGATAAAGTATGTAGAGAAATTTAGAGAAGAATGTAATCAATTGTAGGAAGCAGATATAAAAATGAAGGCATTTGTGTATGTTTGATTTCTGGACATGCTGCTATGTTGTGTCATTTTTCGAACACTTGCATGGAAGTGTCTCCACAAATATTTTATGTATCACACAGGTTGACAAAGGTATTCAAAATGTTGATGCTAAGAGTAGAAGTTATGGACATGAGGTATTGGGTAAATAAATTTTTTTTTAATTGCTCTTGTTCATTTTTAATAACATTTAAAGATTAACTGGCACATTTAGTAACCCAACTTCTACAAAGGTTATACAGATAACTAAACAATTTGCGTTACTGGATGAGACATAATTCTCACTGTACTTTGAAACATAGTGCAATGCTTTTTTTAAATTACTCAGAGATAACAATGTAAAGAATGACATCAGCTAAAGCTGTAATAATGATGGTAAGTGATTTCAAAATTCAGAATGCTAAATAGCAAAGAGAAACACACGAGAAAAATAAATCTGTAATATACCAATTGGAAATGGTAAAATATACCTTTAAGTATTAATTTATGTTTAATTTCACTTTTGGTTAGCATTGCAAAGCAAGCAAATCCTTATAGGTTCATAGGTTCATAGGTTTATACTAGGCTATCTGCCCTAAGGCATTTATAAGCCTAGCCCAAATTATTGTGGCTTACGCCACCCCTTATATGAAAAAATACTGTGCCCATTAGTTTGTTGTGCCTCTGTCCAGCAGTGACCCAGAGATGATTCCCGGGGTAAACCTACGATCTCCCATCCACAGGTCTAGATTTCTCTTGAACAGAGTCAGCGAGGTGCTCTGCCTCACATGGACCGGGATTTTATTCCACAGCATAGGGAGTCTCTGAGTGATAAATCTATCCCTCCAGCACGTCCTATTTATATCCGTGCTAAGGTTTAAGTCGCTTGCTCTAGTGGTTTTGGTGGATTTGGATTTTTGAGGTGGAGCATGTCCATTAATTCCGGGTTGGACATGGCCTTGTATGTCAGGCACATGTCACCTCTGAGCAGACGGTATGCGACTGAATAGAGCTGGAGTTTCTTCAATCTGGCAGCATATGACAGATTTTGGAGTCCTTTATCCTTTTGGTGAGGAACTTTGGGGTCTCTCCAATTGCTGCAGATGTCGGGTGAGATACATCCCGAATGGGGCATTGTACTCGATCATTGGTCTGATAAGTGAAGAGTACAGGGAACAATGACCTCACTAGATCTGGATGTGAATCCCTTCATGATCAGGTGGGCAATGTAGAAGGTCTTTCTAACCACTTTAGCAATGTGAGTGTCAAAAGAAAGGCCACTGTCAACCTGGGTCCCCAGGTCCCTGATAACCTCTTCTGTGCTTAGTGGATTGCCACCTATATGGTAGCTTGGGGTTACCTTGTTTTTCCCAAGGGTATGACTATACATTTTTGGCGTTTAACTTCAGGCCATGGCTCTGGCACCAGCTATCTGTTTCCGTGAGTCCCTTCTGAAGGATATCAGTGTCCGATGCACTTTCCACTATGGCGCCCAGTTTGCAGTCATCTGCAAACTTTGTCAGCCAAAGTCCTCCCATGTTGGCCTGTACTTCTGAGAAGTAGATGCCAAACAATAGGGGGCCAAGGACCGAACCCTGTGGGACACCACTTGTGACCGGCTTGGAGTCTGACACAGCGCCAGCAACTCTAACCCTGTGGGTTCTGTCCTTAAGCCAGTTTGCAACCCATCTTGTGACATATGGGTTTACATTTAAGCTGGTAAGTTTTTCTACAATACCCGAGTGGGGTATTGTGTCAAAAGCCTTTGCAAGGTCAAGGTAGGCTGTATGGACTGCCTTTCCCTCATCAATGGCCTTGGTGACTATTTCGAAGAAGTCGACCAAGTTCAAAAGGCATGATCTTCCCTTGACAAAGCCAAACTGGGTCGGGTCCAATGTCTGCAAGTCCCCTATATCTTTGTTTATGAGCTCCATTTATCGTCATACAATTTAGGAAGATGGCTAAAACATTAGGAACTTATAAATGTAGAGATTACTCATGGGTTGGATTTCAGCCAGGAAATTGAATACTGCTGTTCAATAGCTGGATAAGATTTATGTTAGTGCTGTTTTTCTCCTATTTAAAACATTGGCTTGATGTGTTCTCAATTTTTGGAACATGTAAAGGGAGCACATTTAGGAAATGTGAACTCTTTAACATGTAGAAGTGTAGAAATAAGAAGTATCACAAGCAAATATGTTTTAGTGCTACAATCTGTACGTCTAAAATATTTTTGTAATTTTATTTTTTGTTTATTGTTGAACAGTCGAATGACAGATATAGTAATGTTAAAGACGAGAAAGGATATACGTTGGCCATCTTCCTGAAGACATTATCAGTGTTAGCTCATAACTAAAAGTTATTTGCAGCAGTCTTGGTTAAACGTTAGTGTAATTGCATGATTAGTGGTGGGTTTATTAGTGGTAGTCAGATATATAATATTGTAATGAAGGCTATGTTGATAAATAATGCATGGAAGGAACAGAATGTTAGTCACAGTAACTCTTGATGCTAAAAATGCCTTTGAGAGTCTAGAATGATCTTCACTCAGATTCAGCAAACCCTGCATGATGTGCAAGGCTAGTGCAGGAGCCCCAGCAGGCAATATGTCTGCCGTGCAATCCAGGAACAAGCTGTAAGGACATGCATGAGCACTCCTACACTAGTCCTGCATAGACTCAGCTCCTGTATGAAAATTACCCCATTTGCAGGTGAAATCCATGTAAATGAGGTAAATTTGCGATACAGGAAGCTGAAAGCTGGCCGTGCAGGACTAGTGTAATCTGCAGAAATGTACTCGGTTAGTAACCGAGTACATTTCTGCAAACTACAAAACGGAGCCATGAAAGCTCCAAATAAAGGGTGGATATTATGTAGAAAACATGCCAGTGGTCAAATATATGGCCATTGGCATGGAAAACAGTTGCAAAATTTAAAAAATTAACTTTTATTTTTTTTTTAGCCGATCTTGGCTGTTCAAGCATAGGGGAGCGGCACGACAAAAGGATCGGACGAAAAATAAAAAAAAAATCCTAAAATAAGCATTCTAACCAAAATCACTGTTTTGCCATTATACTCAACAGCAGGCAGAAGACAACATGGCCAGTGAATAGTGGTTGCTAAGGGGGAGGCTCAGTGTGGGACCTGTAACTATGCATCAGCAAGCAATCCTATGCAAATGAGAGGAATGATACTGAATCCCAGATTTCCCCTGCATGCTAGTCAGCATCCAACAGTGTAAGAGCAGGAATAGCTTGGTGCAAGCCTAGGAGTTAGCTGATATTGTAGGGGTGTGTGTCAGGCATTCTGTAAGTGGAGTGGAGCCCTGTGGCTCAGGTTTGCCCTTAGCATAGCAGAGCTAAACAAGGGGGTGTGTTTGAGGCTGCCTAGCACTCTTTACATTGCCTAAGCGGGTGTGCGTGCCGCACAGTGGCTTTTAAAGGAAAAAAGAAAGTAAACCAGGAAATAGCAGCCCGGTGCTCATTTGCGCACTGTGTTTGCGCAGCACACCCCTGGGCTTAAATAGGAAGACAATGGGAAAGGAAAACAGCAGTAGGAAGGTAATCTAGGAGAACAAGCAGAGCTGGCAGGTGAAATGTATTAGAATCAGCCAATTACACAGGCAGCAGACCAGCCCAGACCAGAACACTACTATAAACTATGCAAACACCTTTCCCTCTGTTTTTTCCCACATATTCTACACCACCAGTGTATACAAGCAGGGAACTTTTAACAAACAAAAACAACAAAATGATAGGGGCTGCAGCAGCTATCAGACATCAACATGTGGAAGAGGCTGAGGGTGGCAAGGATGAGAATGCTGTTGATCAACCCACAGTGTGGAGACAGAGAAGGGTGCACAGACCCAGGGTAACCTAACAGGGCCTACATGAGCTGGAGATAGTGGAGAGCTATACAGTGGACAGGGACCTCCTACAGCAAATTGTTGACCTGTGCCGGCCATGCCTCACACACAGAACTAACAGAGGGGAACCCATCCCAGTGGATACCAAGGTATGTGTAGGCCTAGTAATACTAGCCACAGGTACCTCCCAAAGCCCAACTGGGGATATCATGGGGATCTCACAGGCATCAGCATCTAGGGTATTCCACCAGTTCCTGGATGCCATGTCAGCACATGCCTGTGAGCACGTATATTTTCTCAACACCTGTGAGGTGTTGGCCAGCAATATGCATCTCTTCCACCAAATAGCAGAATACCCTGAGGTTGTGGGTGCTATAGTCTGCATGCACATATACATCAAAGCACCACCTGGTGAGCGGGGTAGGATCTACATCAACCACAAGGACTTCCCCTCCATCAACTGCCAGGCCATGTGCAATCCCTAGGGCATTAGAATGAATGTGTGTGTTGGCTGCCCTGGAAGCAATCACGATTCCCACATCTGGCATCTGACACAGTTGTACCAGAGATTTGACAATGGGGATATCCCTTACGGTCACCTAGTGGAGGATGCTGGTTACACACTGGAGCTGTGGCTGATGACATCCATCAGAAATGCACACACACCCGAAGAAAAACTCCATAATGATGCACATGCACAGACCAAAATTATAGTAGAGCATGTGTTTGGGATGCTCAAGTCATGGTTCCAGTGCCTGGGCACATCTGGTGGAGCCTTACTCACCAGCTACATGTACCAAAATTGTCATCATATGTGCCATGCTACACAATATGATCCTGTGGAAACAGCTGCAGCAGGAACATCATGGGGCAGAGCCACACAGCCCCCCACCAATGCCAAGGCCTACACAGGCAGAGAGTGACTCAAAGGAGGAAATACCTGAGCCTGCCCCAGTAGGCAGATGGAGGCATGCCCAGTATGCCCTGGCCTTGGCAAAGAGGCAACACATAGCACATACACTGACACAGTAGGGACCCAGTGAATGACACCTCTCTCTGACTTGCACATACAATAAAAGGGATGCCAAACATGACACTACCTGTGCTCAACCATGTATAGGGAGTGTACTCTGTGCATCTGACATAGCATCCTTCCAGCATCATCCTCAATACTGACACACCCACAAGGTAAGTCACTCTCCTTACCAATTGCTGAATGGAGTAGTGTGTGTTGTTACTTGTATCTATGGTATGGATGTGAGCATGCAAGGGAATCGAGTGGCTGAATGAGATGCCAGCAGATAGTAGACACCTATAGCAGCAGCATGAGATCTGTAACAAATACTGGTGTCACCATAGTAGCCAGTACTACACATGGTGACAAAACCCACTGCAGGAAATGTGCTGGGCCATGTGTGTGTCCATATGACACACACATGCCAGTCAGGGAGGTTCACATACCCAACAACAGTCTCAGCCAGAAGGACAGGTGTAGACAAACACAAACAAAGGTTGTGCTAAGGCCTCTGAATGATGCCTATGGGTAACCTCCGCCCCAGGCCTACACAGACAGACTACACCTGGTTAGGCAGTGGGATGTTAGTTTTAAAGGGTAGTAAGTCAAAAACTAATATGTAGGCCAATCAAACTAAGACCTGTAGTACACTGATATGCCTCTAGTCAGCATGATAGGTTAGAATACATATGAAGCAGAGTACCTGACATACCAGTACAGTCATAGCAAATGTGCACAATTGTCAAGTGTGCCCACCCCAATCCTATGTAGAAACAGTCAAGTGTGCCCCCAATCCTGTGTAGACATGTAGAAACAGTCAGGTGTGCCCTCTCAATCCTGTGCAGAAATGTAGAAACAGTCAGGTGTGCCCCACCCAATCCTGTGTAGACATGTAGAAACAGTAAGTTGTGCCTCCCCCAATCCTATGTCAAAATGTAGAAACAGACAGGTGTGTCCCCCAATCCTGTGTAGAAATGTAGTAGCAATTAGGTGTGCCCCCCCCAATCCTGTCTGAAAATGTAGAAACAGTCAGGTGTGCCCCCCAACCCTACGTAGAAATGTAGTAACAGTAAGATGTGCCCCCCAATCCTATTTAGAAATGTAGTAACAGACTGGTGTGTCTCCCCCAAATCCGATGCACACATGTTGTAACAGTCAGGTGTGCCCCCCCAAATCCTATGTAGAAATGTAGTAACAGTCAGGTGTGCCCCCCTCCAATCCGATGTAGACATGTAGTAACATGTATGTGTAGGTATAATACCAGTGGAGCACAGATGACCTGAGATGGCCAAGGTAGCAGGATAGATTGTAGCATTTGTACAATATGCACGTAAGCGTGTGTTAGGTTGGTGTGTGTTTCATATTGTGTGAGAGTGGTCAGTATGTATGCATCTTGAGGTTTGACCTGGTGGCCATTATTCACTACTTCCGATGATAAGTCCAAGTCCTAACAACTGCAGTGCCAAAGACAATTCCCCCCAGTATAACACATGCTAGCTGTAAGCCATTGTAAATGTATGGTGGTAATATGTGTCACCATTTGAAAGATGGACATGGCATGACTGTTGGGCTAGATATGTAACCAGTACAGAGGGAAAAGTACCCCAGACATACAGTATATAATGTGCAACCATGAAATGGACACACCCTTGGAACTGTACATGCAGGTATGCATCACATTATCTGGGCTTGTAGTAGGGAATACCAATGTCATCTGGCCAAACAGTTGCAGATCACAAAGGTGATAGGACTGATGTACTGGGAAATAGCTGCTATCCTTGCACAAGCCAACATAACTGGAATGCCCCATGCATATCTGTGAGTCAGATTTAAATAGTGTCCATAGCACACATGTACCCAGCTCACCCAAACACCACACACAGGTACCTCTCTGGTTATATCCCTGCTGTTGGGAATGGGTACAATATGACCCCCACCTGTGTATGACAATAGCAAAAGAATGCAGCATGCAGTTCAGGTGTCCCATGCAGGTGTGCTGTAAGTAGCACCCTGCCAGCATCCACACCATCTGATCAATACTGATAGAAAGTATTGGCATGAGCACCTACCACACCTACCCTGTCACCTCAGGGGAATATACTATATGGCAGTTTGGAACTGTACATCTGGCCTGCATTACCACCAAATGGCCTACAGGACTCTGCAAAAGGCCTGTCTCTCACCAGTACTGAAAATGTATGTTATGTTAGGGACACCCAAATAACAACACAACACACTCCACATAAGCTATATGCAAGGCCATGTGGACAAACCACAGTAACATGTCCACCATGCCCTACTGCATGAATTGTGGACCAACACCAAAAACAGCTCTGATGAGGTGATAACTATAGGAAAGTATCACAGAATGTATTTATACTGTATGGAAGAGGATATACTAATAGGGGCTGTAAACACAAAAATGGGTGGCTACAAACCTACCCATACACCACAATAGGGGTAATGTCCTGACTTATGACCCCCTGCCTCTGGATAACCTTTGTGAACCTGGTGAGGTGTTGCCACAGCAAGATAAGGCCATACTGTCATGTTGATGGATGTACAAGTATGGGATCTTCTGCCAGCACTTTACCAAGGTGCTTCACTGGATACACAGACCCAGCAGCAAGTGTCTGCAGCTCCCCCTCCAAAATGGCATAACCTTCCATGAATATGTAGGCATTTGACCACAATACTGGACGCAGCTGCATTCACCCTGTGTTCTCCAAGATATATAAGCAGAAATGTCCACCTGACAGTACTTGAGGACATAAACCATCACAGTGTATAACAGTACACATCTGAATATCACTGTTAACACCAGTACCATATAGCAGAAGCACCACAGACATAATCACCTACAGTACACACTATCCCTTGCACAGTGTGACCCCATATTGCCAACTGATCTACAGATATCCTGCAGAAACAGTTTGCTACCTGTTGGTGTAGAACACAAAGGTCTGCACTGGAGTACAAACTACCTGGAATGGATCCACACATTCAATACAGGAGGGCATACTGGGCATGTTCACACACTTAAACAAATGACGCCCATGTCTGCCAACAACAGTGGACCATACATATCTGACAGTTGCAGATGTTAGTGCATATACTCCTCAGTATGCACCAGTCATGCTTTGCACACACATTGAATAGGAATACATACATATATCCAAGGACAACACACTATAATGTGCCAAAAGTACAAATACATAGATGTGTGGAAGAGAGTGACAGTGACAAAGAGCCTTCCATCATGAGGCCTGTCCCAACCAGCACACAGCCAAATGGCTATAACCACATGATGTGTAAATGTCACTCTCCATAGAAAGTAGTCACTGGTATCTCTCAGCATTAGACTCTGTGGTGCAAGTGCTAGGTGTGCAACATGACTGTACAAGGCAGCAGTCATCTAGCAGTTGTATACACATACCTGAGGAATATAAACCTGTGTGTGCCTGAGTGTGGTGTGTCTACCTCTAGATGAATGAGTTATGGTCCATGCACACACACTGCACTCCTCATAGCCGCACTATGACAAGCCTGTTGATGTCATTCACTTTGAAATATACCTTTGGGAAAAAAGTAGCCCATTAATCTCTGTGGCATGTCTTATAACTGCGTAATGCTGTAGTGTGCTAAACTATTAGGAAGGAGTTCTAATCCCAGACCTGGCAACTGTGTGTGTGTCTGTGTAGGGAGCAATGTTTTTTTGGCTAATCACACTCACTAGAATTCAAATGCCTTACTTTGGCAAGGCTACTGATGTCATTCACTTTGAAATACACCTTTGGGAAAAGAATAGTTCAGTAATCTCCATGGCACGTCCTATAACTGCGTAATGCTATAGTGTGATAAACTAGTTCGGTAGAAGTTCTAATCCCAGAAATGGCAACTGTGTGCGCGTGTGTTTGCATGTGTCTCTGTCTGTGTAGGGAGCAATGCTTTATAGGCTAGTCACACTCACTACAATTCAAATGCCTTACTTTGGCAAGGCTGCTGATGTCATTCTCCATTGAACTTCTTTGGCAAGCCTGCTGATGTCATTCCCAGTGAAATACACATTTGGGGAACAAGTACTCCAGTAATATCCATGGTGCATTCTATAACAGAGTAATGCTGTAGTGTGGTATAGTACTTTCGTAGGGGCTCTATTCCCACACATGGCAAGTGTGGATGTTTGTGTGTGTGTTTCTCTGTGTAGGGTGCAATGCTTTTGAGGCCATTCACAGTCACTACAACCTCCATTGACCTTCTTTGGCAAGCCTGCTGATGTCATTTACTGTGAAATACACCTTTGGGAAAAGAGTACTCCAATAATCTCTGTGGCATGTCATATAACTGTGTAATGCTATAGTGTAATAAACTAGTTAGGTAGGAGTTCTAATCCCAGACATGGCAAGTGTGTGCATATGTGTGTCTCTCTCTGTGTTTGTCCTTTGTATCCTGTGGGGAGGTGGCTGTGAGTGTGTAACAACAGGGCTCATTGTGAAGTGGGTTTTGCAAATTCCTTACATGGTGGCCCTATTATATGTCATAATGTCCACCATGCAAGGATAACAGATGTGAAATAGCTGTGAGGCTGTGGTGGTAATCCATACCCCTACATGTGACATCAAGGCCTGGCGAACAAAGTCAGTAACCCTTGTATTACCCAGAGAACACTCTCAACCTATGTCTCAATCACAAACACACTTGCCTAGGCAACAACTGCTATGTTGGTAGTACCCTGCATATTCCACACAGTAACCATGGTATCATTGTAGTGGACTACAGAGGGCATTGCACCCAGTCCATCAGTACAATAGGCATGTACATGCAGACAGTGTGCCTTCACTATGTTCCCCACTGGATGTCTGCAACACCTGTGGTACCATCAAATGTGACCCACAAAGGACATGCCATGCCTTAAACACATGCTGTGTATGGACAGATGCCACTGACACCGGGAAATACCTGTATCATGCTATCAATGTAGGTGTAGGTTCAATCTGATGTCCATTACCAGTTCCCAGCACATGAGGCCAGGACTGGCATATCTGTTGATAACAATCTGTGTACACAACATGGGCCAGACACCCCAGGCATAGTTCCACATGTCACTGTACATGCATGTGGGACATGTGCACATCCCAGACAGCATCCATGTCATGGACTAAAGAACACAATCATGGTAAACATTGCACAGCAATGGCCACACACAATAGTTACCCAGGTGACTGGATGGTGAATACAGTACCCACCTGTGTGGGCCAATCCCAACACTACACCCCTGAGACACACTGCAGACCATTATCATGTGTCCTGATGCCAAGATATACCCTTCACCTAGCCTTGTATTGCCTTCTGGCACAGTCAACCTCTACACACCTGTGAAGCAATGCATGCATGCATGTCAGTCCTGGCACCCTGTGTGTGTGTGTGTGTGGTATGTGATGCTTTTGACCACATTCACACTCACTACACCTCCCATTGCCATACTGAAGCATGCTGTCTGATGTCAGACACTTTCACATACCCTTTGCTCATACAACCTCCAGATAACCCCTGTCATGCATGTGATACCTGCGCATTACTGTATTGTGGCAAACTAACTAGTTAGGAAGTATATTCCTGACCCAACTAAGTGTGTCAATGTGTGTGAGTCCCTGAGAGAGTGTAGCTGTGTTGATGCTGAAACCTGTTCATGTGTACAGACACGTGTACTACACCTACCGTATCGCTACCATATCACTGTTGCAGATGTCACTCACCATCACATATACGTTTGGACAGCTCCTCAACATGTAAGCTATGTGGCACATGCAATAACTGCATAGACATGTGATAGTAATACATAGTCAATCAGAGGTTTGAAACCCTGTACTGGTAGGTGTGTGACACAAACATGCTTAGGTTTTACTCTCCCACCACCTCCCTGACTTACTTTGTCTCTGTCTGTCTCTCTCCCTCCCTCTGTGGTGGATGTGGAGAACTACACCTGCTTTGCTAAGGCAGCAGCTTGTGTTTTGTAAGTGATGCTCATGATCAGCTGATGGCCTCTGCACGAATTGCAATCCTCCTCTAGCTGATTGGATGTGTAACAGCTGTGGTAACATTCCCATAGCCAATTGCATGGAAACACACTCCAATATCTAGCAACATTATGTTGGTGTTGGGTCTTTTCATTCACTGTGAGCAGGACCAAGATCTGGTGTTTGGCAAACAGCATCACAGATGGATTTGGGATTTACCTCTAACAACATACACTCTGGAAACAGGCCAACACACAGGAGGAGGATGTGCCTGACATGACTACAGAATGTAAGTGCTGCTAGTCTGCACTTGGAGTAATATCAGTTTAACAGAGTGTGTGTGGATATGGCTGCTCTACATGTTTTAATACCTGTCATGACAGTGCTATGTTTTTGAGGAACCCCCCCATCTGTAGGGTCATCTGTAGACTGGGCAATGTGTGGTGCCTTTTATTTCTTGTGTTACTCACAGAACACCTATCTGTGGACTGCAGAAGCATAGCGTGAGGATTGCAGTCAGTTCTTGATGACAGCCCTGAGAGTTACTGACTTCATATCCCTCATAGGACATATGTCACAACAAACCCTCTTACAAAAATATATGTATGAGGATATCACAGCAACATGTCAATATTGGCCCCGTGTTTGTGCCTCCAGCCACAACTCTATCAACATTTGTACATATGTCATGCAGTAAGAGGTGCATATGTTTTGTACACCATTATTTATTGACATCATATCCGATAACAAGCCAGTGAGAGATCAGACTGCTACACATGTTATGTATAGTAGGAGTTATATTTGAGGACATAACCTGGGCATTCTGTGGTTGTGTGTACAGTACTGAGGCCTGTGTACTTTGGTGATTGCTGACAGTGTATGTATTGCGAATATGTACCTTGACCTGTGTACAGACTGTGGTAGATGTCATTGTTCTTGTTCCTGTTCTATCTGATGTTACACGCTGCTCCAGTGTGTGGTACCCTATTGGCTTACATGTTTGTAGGGCCAAACACACACATGTCCCATACCAGAGACAGGCATCAGACTGCACTGTGTAGTGGCCCAGTATATGTAGGCTTATGTATGATTGGCACATATGTGGATGGTGTTGATCAGACAGTCCATATACTGTAATATTAAGCTAGCTTACCATATGTAGCTATGGCTGTGTTCACATTGGTTGTGGGTATGCACTTTCACACAGGTGTTTGTTAGTCTGTGCTGTGACACGCCTGTAGATCCTGCTATATTAGCAGGTACATGTGTATTCCCCCATAAGAAATGTAGGCCAATGTTGTGGCAGTCTGCTTGTAGCTTGAATAGTGCTTTTTTAAATCCCTAGCAGCTTAGTGTACCTACCCAGTGTGATGTTATGTCCAGATATTTGCCAGATGTACTGCTGCCCGGCCACCATAACTGTCATGTATTTCTGGCAAAGCAGTGGGATGCTGTACAGATGTATGTCACTAACTAGTGGGTAGTGTGTGGCCATGTGACCTCTGCACCAGCGGTTATTATGTGTCAGGGCAGACAGGAGTGTGTGAATGCATATCCTATAGGGGCATATGTATTCCAGTATTTACGTGATATACCCATCTACATGGCTGTTAACATCCACATTATCAGGCTTGGTCCACATGTCTTGCACTAAGGGGTTCTGTGTATACCTCTGGGCTAACCAGAGTGTGTCAGATTGTCCACATTTATTGGCCACATCTCTGCTGTAGTCCACAGGATCATTACTGTACTAGCAGTGGTACTGTACTATTATAAATGGATAATTACATATACATATATGTTCACCATATATCTATATACATATATACATATATACGTATCAACAAACATAGATGGACATATATATATATATATATATATATATATATATATATATATATATATATATATATATATATATATATATATATATATATATATATATATATATGTGTGTGTGTGTGTATAAACACTCAAATATATACATATACACAGCAACCTATGTCTACACATATACAGATATTGATACATATGCACACATAATTATGTATATATATATATATATATATATATATATTTATATATATATATATATATATATATATATATATATATATATATATATATATATATATATATTGACAGTAATAGGTATATCAGAATAGATATGTGTTCACATATAGTTATAGATATCTACATATATATCTACATAAACAGGCATATCTGTACACATAGGATGTGCATACATATATAGCTATATATACATATATCTATATATACACACACAAATATATATATATATATATATATATATATATATATATAGATAGATAGATAGATAGATATAGATATAGATATATCTACAAATAGATCCACACATGGCCATATATATGATGCACTATACAGATGTGTATACAGACATATGTGTGAATAGATGTGTATGTACATGTAGAGATATATCAACATATGTATATGTATATATCCATATTCCTGTCATGTGTAAACATCACGGCTGTGTATACCTTCCCAGATGTATCTCACAATATGTATCTGATATGTGTACATTATGATAAAACAACATATGTGATGCAGCAGTCATATTAATAGCAAGTACTACACAATTGTGGAAGTAAAGATAATTGTTCAATACTAATCAATATGTGTATTGATCGATATATTGGAAAAATAACAGCTGTCTTCACAGTGGTCATTGCATAGTGGTTAAGTGTTGTGACTATAGTGTACAGGGTCCTGGGTTCAATGGCTGTCAGATAAAGAGTGGTTAAGACAGTTTTGAGCAGCTTTAAGCGCATTTGCATGGGTTTGCATGAAGCTAAGCAGTGTTAATCTATGGGTAAACGTACGGGCACTTACACATTGTAGGCTTCGCTTACCAGCACACAAATCAGTTTAGCTGTTATATTGGAGCAATGTTGATACCTGCTAAGCATGGCTTAGCCCTGGTAACCAGTTCTAAACACCCAGTCCGATAACATGGCAGGGTAATGACATCTGTAATAAGTGTATGTAATGCTATGTATAATACATGTCCCTAAGCGCTGTCATTACAGTAGCAAGGGATGCGAGTGTCATGTCTGGGAAACACAAGTATATGAGGCCTGTACAGCACTGTCATCCATGTGAATGTGTTACATACAGGGTTAGAAACCCAGGGCACGTGCTGTCACACTGGCATGTAGTGTATCATGGTGGTACTACTGTTGGCAGTGCTTTCCCAGGCAAGAGTAGTGTGCTAAATGTAGTGCTGACAACAGGCACACCTGCAGGCATAGCTGGACTCTGAGGCCTCCCTGTTGTGTCCCTGGTGTGTGAGCTGTGTCACAGTATATATCCCTACTGGATAATGATCTGACATGTGGAATGTAACTTTAACCTACCAACTGTACAGCACATATTAGTGAGAGCTTTCAACCTGTAGTTATGGCGTACATATTTTTGCAAACGTCTATCTGTCAGCGCATTCATCCTGTTGCATAGCTACTTGTCATGCTGATGACTGTCACTCCCTGTACAGATGTGCAGATGGCAGGTATCCAGCTGGGATATGTACAAGCAACCTATGCTTGATTGACACTGACATGTCTGCCCAGCTGTGTAAGAACTGACACATATAGGACACAATACCCTTTATGCACTACATGCTACTGGTACCTTCACTACACTACCACAGTCAACAGAACAAGCTTGGGTATTGGTCTCCATCACAGACACTAACCATGTGTTGTAATACATGTTGCATACATGTCAACTTGATCACCTCAGTGGCCATGTGCAGGAGGCACCCAGAGGATTGGCTGTTGCATGTCACTCTCACCCTGAGGGTCACCACAGTAGTGTCTGTCAATAGATTGCCTGCTGCCACATGGCAGGTGGCAGGATACTACTGTGCACACATCCCTTACACAAGCCATCTTTCCATGGACAATAGCTAGGTATACAGCTATGACCACGTGCAGCGATGCACCCCAGTACTGACACATGTGTACGTGTGCATTACTGAAGATAGCAGTGTCTGTGTGTTAGTACACCTGTACTGGGGAATTCCATGAGGGCCTTCACAACCACTGCATCACCCATTGCCATAGTCAGTTGTAGCTGCTGCTGTGTGGGACATTACACGTACTCTGTTATGCTCCTCTCCCTACCGGCTACATGGGCCTTGCAGTACCAGCACAACAGTGTTGTACAAATGGGTCAATAGGCATGGGATACCCATTGAGTTCTGGCAAGTGTCTGTATGTGTGCATGTCTGTATATCTGTAGGGCACAGCATTCTGAGGCCACATACTCCTATTGCAGTACCCATTGCCACACAGTAGTACAGATAGTGTTGTTGCTGCCCATAGATGAGGCATGACAATGCAACACCCTACTATGCCTGTGACATGTGCATTAGATGCATATCCCTGTAGTACAACTGTTGGGATATACAATGGGTTGTATCGCAGTCATGGGCAATGTATGATAGTGGGTATGTCAGAGTGTCATCATGGATGTCAGGGAGTTCAATTTCCACTGGGGGATGTGGGTGCTGTGTACACTGTCATTACACCAAGGCACACCTGGTATATGTCCCATATACCACTTTATGGTGACCACTGTCACCATCAACCATACAGGTAATGATACCACAATCCAGCACAGTTATGCTTGTGCTGTGTGCAGCCTACCTGTAACACATTGGACACATGGTCAAGTTAGTTAGCAGCAATAAGCCTAGGTCTCTCGGATGTGTGTCTGCCTGTTATGCATCTGTTAATGTGTATATGATGGTATGTAACACTATGTATTGTCCATATACAACCATTACATCCCCCATTAGCATACTGTACATGTCTGGGGATGTTCTGCATTTAACATGTAACTTGGAACACACCTTACCCTAAACGCTGTGTGGTGTGTGCAATGAAAGCCACACACTTCAGTAGCACTACATACCTAGGTAGGGGTCTAGTCCCAGTGTTGCCAAGTAAGAGTGTGGGTGTATGTGGATGGGTCTACATCAGGTTGCAGATTATACACTTCCCAGCACATCACCTGCCCATGTGGCACAGACAATAACTGTTAAACAAAGCTGTGACATGTGTTCAACTGTACCCCATATATGTCACAGCCATGGTGTCACCACAGTGCCATACCCCTTGTGGAATATGACTGCAGACCATCCTCCTGCTGACACATGTATACCTACAACACAAATGTATAACATTATGGAGACCACAATCAACCAGTGTTACTAACAGCTATAATGCATCATTGCTGGGTGGCTACACTACCTGGCATGTATGCATTAAACTTTACTCCTGACAATATGTTACACTGCAGTACTTTGGTACATTGTAGTACAGTCACTGTGTGCTAACCTGTCCCTACATTGATGTTATGGATGACAGGGATGTGGCACAAGTATCATCATACACACAGGGGGTGTTGTTGGTTTGCCAGAGGCTGAGGGTGGGCTATACATTTGACACCGTGTATGTGTGTGTGTGTGTGTGTGTGTGTGTGTGTGTGTGAGGTGTAATGAGGTGAACTGGGTGTGGTGATGTGGTGTGTGTAGGTATGGAGTTACTTTAGGTGTGTTCATATAGTGTGTGGGTTTGCATGCACACAGTTCTGCCAAGTGGCTGCCCTACACCGGTGTTTATGGACAACTGCAGACCATACCTGGCAGGGAGTGCAGTTCACTGCCTCCAGCCATGGACACATAGAATGTGCCTGCCAGGGGTTCCATGACCACATTCAGGTACAGGCCTCGATGTGCTACACTCCCCTGATGATGACAGTGTCCACTGAAACCAGGTCCCTCCTGGGACTGGCCAGGACCATGTGCTCATGGCCTGCTGTGGTGTGGAGAGTGCACCCACACAGTGTTGGGGCAGGTACTGCCACTACAGGAGCCCTTTGGTGTCCTAGCATGTCCACGTTGACTGACAGCTGTTGGTGTTGCTGACCTATGTCCATGTGGCCATCACCAAACTCCCAGCACATGTTCAAGCATGGACAAACCACTGTCAATGAGGGCCATCATCTCACCAGACCATCTATCCATGAGCTCGGTATAAGCAAGGATGGCACCAGACAGTTCATGGAAGTTGTCACTTGCAGACGTGAGAGCAGCCCTCTGTAGCCTCAGGCCCTGTCTGGTGTGATGTTCCATATGTGCCTGCACCACCATGACAGTCTAAAACATGCACCTGGTGGTACCAGTTGTGGTGCATCTGCCAGGAGCATGATGACCAGCAGCCCTACCATGAGCACCCTGAGGCATCTGCCTATGTGGTGCCCTGCCAGACATCTGGCTATGCCTGCTGTGACCAGACACAGTAGGCATGGTTACCACACTCTCCTGTGCACTGCCACCAACAACCAGCTGTCCCTCCACTATGGCCACTGGTGATGGTGTATATATAGGGACTGAAACTATGTGCAGGGTTGGGGTGGCTAAAAGGGTGATGTCAAATGATAGCGCTGTTTTGGCCCCTGACAACTCCACCTGTGCCTCAACAGTACTATCATCATCTTCAGTGTCTGCATGGACTCCAACATCAGACTGCATGCAGGAGGGACCCTGACCCACCTCACCACCTGTGTAGGAAAACAAGAAATGTACTTTAAGACCTGTACAGTATTGCATAACGGTACACACACACAGACACACACACACACACACACACACACACACACACACACACACACACACACACACACACACACACACACACCACCTTAATACCTACCTGTCCATGATTTTACAGACAGTCCCACGTTTATTCCCATACATTCTCCATCCTGCATCACACTTAGTAACATACACTCATTAATACCACTCATTAACGTATCATTCCTCTAAATGTCTAGATAAGTGATCACAAGACCTGTTACTACATTTCCTTCCTGACCTGAGTGGAGTGGTTTTACACTGCTGTCATTCAGTGTTCAACCTGTGTATGTCTGGACATCGTGAGCATGGCCCCTATTTGCGAGGGGCTGCTAGGTTCACTCCATAACTTCACTCACTGGAGTGTCATGTGTAAGTATTGCTCAGTACATGCCAGATATGCTGCTCAATCAACCTATCATGTGACAACTGTAATATATGGATACACTCCCTGGTATTGTCTAGTAATTCCCCAATGCATCTGTAGTGCTGCATATGTGGGTTGTCGGTCACCTGTCTGCTGAATGCAATATTAAGGGTATACCTGATGTCTACCTTCCCTTCCAATGCATGTTCCATGCTATAGACCTTATTATACTATCGGCTGTCCTGTGATTACATACATGACAAGTATTCCTGGTGTGTCTTGTGTCAGTCCATGTCCAATGTACTGCACAATCCCAAAAGGAAGTACTGCTTTATGAACAACACCACAATCACACATGTTCATACATGGGCACCCACACAAATACACACACATGCACACACGAATCCTACATGCACCACCGTCCCTCCATTTCACCAGAGTGACCCCACAGACAAAATATCCACCCACTGGCACACACACACACACACACACACACACACACACACACACACACACACACACACACACACACACAGGTGAGGTTGCACAAAGATAGTACACACAGTCCTCCTATTACCCACCTGTCAACATGCATAACATATGGTACACAACAACATGCAGTGCAACTATAGTCAATTCATGCTAGCAACAGTATACATGTGCGTGATGCATGTGCTGTGTTAATAGGTGATACCCCTTCCCCTGCATACCACTGCACTCATGTACACAGTATTGCTGTGCACCTGTTCTGCACCTTGTCATGTACTGTGCACCAAACCTCACAGGTGTACAACCCATTGCTGTATGTGTAGTACTGTGTCAGTTATGTCAGCTCTAATGCTCACAGCCCCTATGTTTTTCAGCAACACATACCTGGGATGATATGTGGACAGATATCATTTGTGAATGCCTGATTTCTGGTTTACAGATCTTAACATCAGCGGACTATGTATGATCAATCCAATACTGTTACACTGACAACTGTCAGACCATACCATGGATATGGGGAGTGTACACATCCTTATTGATATGACACGCCCTTCCTTGACCAGCCATGGGACCACATCACCACATACATTAACAGTACATGAGCCCGATATGTGACATATGTCCTGTCATTCACATGCAGTGTCTACAGAATGTGTTAAGTGTGCGGATGCTGACCACGATGCATACACTCAGTGTGTGGATGTGTGCACACCCTTATCATGATGGTTTGTGTACCTATTGTTATGTGTACTAAAGCAGTCACTACTCCTGGCAGGGGTATACTAGCATGGGCCATCTGCATTTGCCAGTGTATGTTCAATCTGCCCTACACATGTCCCCAAATCTGCATGATTGCAAGGTCTACTCATGTGCACATCCCTTGGTGTTCACACACTGCTGTCACTATTGCTGTGGTGGTGGGGTTATGTCTGCCATAGTCCCTGAACCTGACTGTGTGCAGATACAGCCATTCTTAGCAGCCTTAGGATTCCTGCTGCAGTGCACTGGTGTGTCATGCTGATAACCCCTCCCCACCTTCAGCCTTTTCGCAGATGCTTGACAAGTAAGGCCTACACGTGTGTCAGTTTGCAGTGTACCATACACTGAACACCACTTGTTACAGCCTAGTCCCAGCTAATAATGTGGACCACAGTAATACGTTATGCCATAGTGTAAATTTGTAACAGTTGTCATTGTACTACTGGTATATACACTGTTGCTGCACTGTATACGGGTGATGTTTCACACATGTCCCTACTGTAGGCCATGTCTCCCATGATTATGTTAATCCCTGTGGACACATTCCGCAATGACAGGATGTTAGTTATCTTGCAGGTGTCTATCATTTTCTTCGAATACCCATCATGGTTACCACTGTGATGCCATGTATTTAACAGCAATGATACGTGCACATGTACAGCATGCATTCTGGGTAGGTGTGTTAGATGTGCGCATGGAATATACCATAACCATTACATGCCCAGTGTATTGACAAGTATCAACATAAACTACACTCATTAGCTACAGGCTGCTGCCTAGGTGATATACTGGAGGGACCTACATAAGAGGGTGAGAGATGCAAAGTCAGTGGCCACACCTCTGGCATTGTTACAGGGTGGGTGCAGCATTACAGTACATCAACAGTACATGTCCACAATACTAACATGTATGCACATCTGTTTATTGTTACTATGCAGCAACAAACTATATATATGACATGTCAGATATGCATGATCTACCTGTACAGATGCAGATGCATACACAACAGTGGTCTACTGATATGCCCCGTGGCCTTACCTGCACACTGTTCAGCTGGTGTGTGGGTAGCACCCACCTCCTCAATGGTGTCCGGCAGTTGTTGGCTGTGCAGCCAGGCAAGTGTCACAAGGCTGGTGAGGAGCTACTCAACACATGTCAGGGGAGGATGGATGGCATGCCCCCCCCCACTGTTGTGAGGTGATCCCCTGGCATGCCAAAGGGCATTGCAAAGCAGGTAAGAACAATGCTGCCGGACCTGCTCATAACTGCAGTTGTGCAGTCCATCACTGACCCTGTGGACTAGGGCATTCCACAGGGTGGTCCACTCTTGCTGCTCATGGGTGGTGTGGCCAAACAGGACAGGGTAGTGCTGGATTAGATGGGTTAGCACTACTTGATTTTCAGCAGCTGAATAAGATGGGAGCCATCCATGTGACATCTTGACTGAAAGACATAAATATGGAAACAGGTCTGAGCAACTCATACAGCAAGGCTACCACAGTTCTTAATACACATCTCTGTCACCACCCCACCATATCAGTGACAACAAACTGTACACACAACTCAATAGGTATGGCTACAGCTTACCTACCAGTGGGACAGGTATTGTATTGTAGCACACTTTGTGCTATGTGTTTGTACCCATGTTCCCTGTGTGGACACTATCATTGCTGGCCTGTTATGGACTATTCACCTGCATGCCATTGTCAGGGCAACTATGGGTCCATATATGCCTGTGGTATGCTTGCTATGTGAATGCTGCACATCTGACATTCTGTGTTATTCGGGTTATCTATGCATGCTGTTGGACATGTTAAGGGATTGTGTAGACTATTACTACCCACATATTTTCTATAACAGTGACACAATAGCATGTTTAGGGCACATTTGCAAGCAGAACCTCCTCTCCAGACCCATCTGCCTATGTTACCAGGCCACATCACATGTGGGACCCACCCTGGGGCATCCTCATGTACTGGTCCAGCATTATCTTCAGGTGGAACCACCTGTCCACTGAGGTCAAGTCCAGGGTCTCTTCCATAGCAGGCTCCACAGACACATGTGGGATGTGCTACATCACCTTGAGGCACCCAGTACACATTCACAGGGTCCACATGCTCCTCATGCTCAGCCTCCAGGTCAGGCACCTTTGGAGCCTGGACTGTTGTTGTGAGTAGCAGTGGGTGGGAGGCTTGTTCCCATTGTGTCCATATTGAGGCCCATGGGGCTTCCACATTGCAGACCATACACACCATCTAGGGTGTTTACCCACCACATGTGTCATATACTACCACTGTAGGCTGTTCTCTATATCTACCAACCCAGACCACCTCCACAACTATACCTGCAATACTTCCCCATATTCCCATTCCCTACAAGGGCAATGTGGTCCCAACAAGGGGTTCACATGTGACATATCCTACATGTTGCACACACTGTCAGCTGTATATATCTGTATTGCTGTGTGCACTGTTCCATTGCACATAGCATGCAGCACTGTGGTGGTAATATAGGGGACGTGTACTTACATGCATATATGTGTGTGTGTGTTTGTATATATGTAGACGTGCAAATAGCTATATATCTATATATGTGTAGATATATATGATGTTGTATATGTTTTTATATATGTCTGCATATGGGTATCTGTATATCTGTGGACATACATGTGTATATATAGATATACCATATCTATATATAGATGTGTATGTATATATATATATATATATATATATATATATATATATATATAAAATTATGTGTATCTGCATATATGTGTCTATGTATATGTATCTTAGGAATGTTGATTGCTTCCACATTGTACATTCCTTATGGTAGCCAGACTGTACTGCATGATTTGTTACTGATACCAGCTTGATATCATACAGGTGGGATGGAGTACTGTTAACATCTTGTGCCCATGTTGTGTCAGTTCCTGGGTATGGGATTTGCAACAGTTGGTATTGTATTGCAGGACAGATGTGCTTGGCTGTGGGGGAGATATCTATACGTACAAGATGTATGTTGCTTGGGCCCCCTCACTGCCATTAATGGTGCATGTGGTCATATATGTTTTTATGTTCTCTTTTATATCTATAGATATATGTCTGTATATACATATATAGATATATATTTATGTATATATATATATATATATATATATATATATATATATATATATATATATATATATATACAGAGAGACAGAGAGAGATAATATAGATATGTATATATCTATTTAGGTGTATATATATATATATATATATATATATATATATATATATATATAGATATATATATATATACACACACACACACACACACACACACACACACACACACACACACACACACACACACACACACATACATCTACATGTTTAAATACATTTCTTGTACTGTTGAATGACTGTGCTGGATGTTATGTTTGTGAAAACATCAGGGCTATGTATATTTGACATGGCTTAGTGGTAAGTCACTTTGGCTGTGGTGTGCAGGGTCCTGGGTTTGAGGCTTGCAGAGGCTGTTTATTTTGTTGCTGGGCAGAACAAGGGCCATTGGATATAGAGTGATTAAAGCACTTTTAAGCAGTTGTAAGCGGGGTTGTGTGGGTTTGCACGGAGGTAAGCACTGCTAACTTCCGGTTACAGTTTCTTATACTGATTTAGCTTCACAATTGCTTAACCTGTGTAGGCATTGCTTACTCCCATGCAAACAAGCTTAAACCCACTTACTGCTGCTTAAAAGTGTTTACGCCCGCTTACCCCCATGCTAATTTCTTTAAAAGAAAAGAAAAAAGCGTTGATAGAAAAGTGCTGAAAAAGGAGCACAAAGAGGGAAAGACAGTAGGGAGAATAGCTAGGGATGGGCAGGAAGTGTGTAGGGAATGTCCATAGCTGCATATTTCTTCTACAGCAACAGCTGTGCATATACACTGAATTTGGAGGTAGATGTGGGCACTCAAACCCCTGAGATGGGGTGAGGACAACAATATGTTGTGAAGCCAATTAGACCAGATTGCATGTGCCCAGTGGACACGTGTGAAATGGACAGCTATGTATGGGGCACGATTTTTTTGGGGGTACAGATTGCCTTTTTTCAGGTAAGAGTGGAATGTTGGGGAGGGATAGTATTTATTTATTTAGGATCTATTTATGTTTCACAGTGTGCATAAAAGTGCTTAATACAACAGTACTATTAAGTGATTGCAAAAATACATTACCATATGATACCAGAGTAAACACATGCAGTCTAGCAGTTAGAACTTTATTGTCAGGCTATTATGGTTTTATTTACATAAAACCTATATGAGATTCTTCCTGCCATATTCTCTGGTGTATGCAGTACTTGCCTTAAACAATATAGGTTTTATACAGGCAATTAACTTACTAATACATTTAGATTTATTTCCTATGACAGTACATGCAAAAGTATTACTAACCTGCCTTGTGTCGCAACCTCTCCAATTAACATCCATGGGCATCCTGGTTCACAGCCCACACACTTGCCACTGTGAAGGGCATAAGAGGAATATTTAGCCATACCTATCCATAATATACATGCGCTGGCAATTATTAAACAGGTAGTGGGCTGATACTGACACACGACTGGGACCTGCCCTGTCCTCCTAGCCTCTTGGATCCACTGATCCAAGAGATCCCCCTTTCACCACTTCAGGTCGGCATATTGATGCCTGACCTGCTCACCACTTCGGGATATGCCAGTGGCACTGGTGAGGTCATGGGTGAGATGGTCCCAGGCTTCAGCTTTATATTGGAAACCCTGGTATTAGCCCTGCAGCAGTCTCTGCTCATGGTCTTTGACAAGGAGTCCTGCCATGACTCTGGACTCTTGAATGCCCCAGCACTGCGCCTGGAAGCACACACCCTCTCCCATTTCATACATAGTGCCTGCAAGAGGAAGCTACAACCAGTTATGAGATGTATTCTTGCCTGTTGGATTTAAATAGGACCGATTTTCCACACTTTGCTGTGATTGGATGGTTTTGAAAAGGCTAAGTTATGGGCAAACCTGCTTACTTAAGATTGGCATTGATTAAAGAGGTATACCAATGGGCAAATTGAGTTAGCTAGCCTACACATTGCTTACATCTACTAAGCTGGGCTGTGCCATGCTTAGCATTGCTTAATATTTAATTTGCATTATATTTGCTCTTTGGAATTGATTTATTATTCATTAGATGTTGTATATGTGTCTGGTATCCATAATTCATGTGTACATACACTGTATGGGTTCCTTGTGTTTATTAGGGGGACTTCAACACTTAATTACAATTACACCTCACATCTGGGCTTACTGCACTACTCCAGTTCACATATTTATATTATACAACATTAGACTGTATACAGATTCCTTTCACATGTTTAGTTTGATTTTCCTATAGTGAGGATTTGTTTGGTGATACCTCACTATTATGTTTTGCTGTGATGGCTTAGTGGTTAACTACAGTGATTATAGTGTACAGGGTCCTAGGTTCAAGACTTCCAAAGGCTCTTTATTTTGTTTCTGACCAGAACAGCGGTTGTTGCATACAGAGTGATTAAGGCACTTTTAAGCACTTGTAAGCAGAATTGCTCAGGTTTGCGTGGAGTTAAGCACTACTAACTTCCAGTTACTGTTTCTTATACTCAGCTTCTAAATTGCTTAACCTGTGTAGGCATTGCTTATCCCCATGCAAACAGGCTTAAACCCGCTTACTTCTGCGTAAAAGTGCGTACTCCCGCTTACCCTCACGTTAATTTCTTTAAAAGAAAAGAAAAAAGGGTTGATAGGAAAGTGGTGAAAAGGGGGCACAAAGAGGGAAAGACAGTAGGGAAAATATCTAGGAATGTGCAGGAAGGGTGTAGGGAAGGTCTATTGCTGCCCATTTTTTTCTACAGCAAAGGCTGTACATATACACTGAATTTGGAAGTAGACTTGGACACTCAAACCCCTGAGAGAGGGGTGAAGATAACAATAATATGCTGAGATGCCAATTAGACCAGATTACATGTGTCCAGTGGACACATATGCTAAATGGACAGCTATGTATGGGGAGAAATTTTTGGGGGGGAACATATTGCTCTTTTTTTTTTCAAGTGAGAGTGGGATGTTGGGGAGGGATAGTAGGTATATTTTGGGAGGTAGGTTGGGTAGGTTAACATACAAGACAAACAAGACACATACAGGGATGGTATATGACATGGGGGGGGTAAAAACCTTGATGGGGAGGGATGCTGGGAAATCGGAAGCCCATGATCCCCCTAGTTGAAACAGTGGGACTGAGATCCCCACCCATGGGCAGTCAACACTGCACCTTCACACCCCCAAAGGTGGCTGTGCTGTGGGCTGAGTCGCAGAGCCAGGCCGACCATATAATTGTGACACATGGCCCTCAAGCTGGCACAGCAGATCTTTGACCTCCCTGCTGAGCTCACTACGCACCATGACCCGGACCTGGAGATGGGTGGCAAGTTTCTGTCTGCACTCGCTCACAGGGGGAATGAGCCCCATCCCTTGAGGCAGTTCCACCCAAAGCTGGTGCAGGACCAATGGACAAGGAGGTCCCGGGTTGGGCCCCAGACATGCTGGTGCCCAGTGCCATGGCCAGCTGAGGTGGAACAGGTGGGTCCGCTGGGACCGGCCTTCCCAAACGTGCTATAGTGTTTAGATTTTATCATCATATGTGGGTTAGTAATAGTCAACACATTCCAGGGTTAGGTATAACAGCATGTATAGATATTCCTATTAATGCAGACACCAAATACGGAACAGTTGCATAGCATACGGAACACATGCATATATGGGATCACAGTGGTAATAAACAACAGCATGCAGGTACATTGATGGCACCATGCCACCAATGTTGGAATAATTCAATATAGCACATGCATGGAAACAAATTTAAATATATATCAACCAATAGGACATAATCAGAAGAGTGGAGTCATTACATACCAGTTGAGGTGGGTATGTAGTTTATTGTTGGAGATATGGTGGTGGAGGGAGAAAGATGTCAATTAACAACTAGTATATTCCTGTAGTCCACATTACTTTCCTAGTCAGTGCTGTTATCTTTACCTTACAAGTATTACTACACTACCCTATAGCCTTAGTTTGGACAGTGATATGGCTGTTGACATCAGTATACATGAACTGGTTTAACCTGCAGTATACACCTCTTACCTGGTATACCTGTGGAGGGAATGTTTGTTAACACTGACTAACTGTTTCTACACATACTCCCAGATTCCAGGTTGATGTTGTGCACATAGCTACCCAACTCTTTCTGCACAGACCCTGGGCATGTGTTGACCACCTGCAGGTATACCGAGACATATCTAGACTATTGCCCTCTTCAACCGTTAGTGACTTAACACTCACATATACATGCTTTCTTACACAGTTATATTATGTAGCACAGTGTGGGTGACAGTGATCAGTGATACCTTATTATTCAGAGCAACTGCAACACTCACAATTCCATACAATACCAAAGTAAACAGTACCAGTACAGGGTATCAAGCTTTCTATTTCTCAGCACAGTGTTCGTATTCGATGTACCTGTGGGAGCAATGTTTGTTAGCACTACCTGAATGTTGCCACACAAAGTTCCAGATTACACATTAGTATTATGCACATACATCTCACTCTGTTACTGTACACACTCTGGTCACAGCGTGACAACGTGGGGGTGTAGCTAGGACATATTTGGCTTATTGATCTAACAGTTACGGGAGTTGCTAGAGTTGCAGGTTTCTTCTCATAGATGTGTGTCAATCAGTTTTATTTCCTGTTTGTTGCCTATACAGCTGGGATCATCCCATTGATTTCCCAGGTGGACAGGTTGACAGGCAACAGATATGGGCCACTTTCCTGGTCATTCTGGACATATCTGTACAGTTGTGGGGTATGATTCTGTATGCAGACTACTACCACTGCCAGGATTTGAACCATTACTGTGTGTGCTAAAATTACAACAGTTCACGTCTCAGTTACATGTGCTATTCAGGTTTTGTTGGTTGCCTTTTCCCTGTTTTCTATTTGTCTCTCAGTTGTGCTAAATGACCTCTGGGAATTACCCAGCAGTCATATACAGGCATTCCTACACATTCTATTTATGGTGCACAGTGTGGGTACAACAGTACTATTACGTGATTGCAAATCTACATTATCATATGATACCAGAGTATACACATGCAGTCCAGCAGTTAGACCATTATTGTCAGGCTATTACACTTTTATTTACATACAAACTATATGAGACTCATCCTACCATATTCTCTGGTGTATGCAGTACTTGCCTTAAACAATACAGGTTTTATGCAAGCAATTAATGTACTAATACTTTTAGATTTATTTCCTATGACAGTACATGCAAAAGTATTACTGATCTGTCTCACATTGCAACCTCTCCAGGTGACTTCCATGGGCCTCCTGGTTCACGGCCCACTCACATGCAGCTGTGGAGGACACAAGAGGAATATTTAGCTATACCTATCCATGGTATACTTGAGCTGGCAATTATTACACACATAGTGGAGTGATACTTACACACACAGCTGGGACATCTCCTGCCGTTCTAGACTCTTGGATCCACTGCTCCATTAGGTCCCCCTTTATGTCAGCATAGTGATGCCTGACCTGCTCCCAAGTCGGGGGTATGCCAGTGGCACTGGTGAGGTCATGGGCAAGAAGGTCCCAGGCTTCCACCTTATATTGGGAACCCTGGTACTGGCCCTGCAGCAATCTCTGCTCATGGTCTTTGACAAGGAGTCCTTCCTTGACTCTGGAGTCCTGGATGCACCAGTGCTGCACCTGAAAGTGCACTCCCTCTCCCCTCCTGACATGGTGCCTGCAAGGGGAAGCTGCAACCAGTTATGAAATGTATTCCTGCCTGTTGGGTTTAAGTAGGGCTGATTTCCTGCACTTTACCATGATTGGACGTTTTTGAAAAGGCTAGGCTATGGGCATACCTGTTTACCTAAGGTTAGCATTGTTTAAATGGGTATTACTCTGGGCACATTGAGTTAGCTGGCCTGCACATTGCTTACACCTCCTAAGCTGGCCTGTGCAATGCTTAGAATTGCTTACATTAGACTTTGCATTATATTTTCTTTCTGGCATTGATTTCTTATTCATTACATCTTATATATCTGCCTGGTATTCATGATTCATGTCTACGTACACTGTTTGGGGTCTTGTGTGTTATTGGGGGTTTCAACACTCTGTTACAATTAAACCTCACATCTGGGCTTACTGCTGTACTCCAGTTCACATTTTTATGTTATGTGTGAGTTATGGAACATATGACTGTATACTGATGCCTTTCACAGGTTCTGTTTGATTTTACTATAGTGAGGACTTGTTTGGTGATACCTCATTCTTCTGTACTGCTGTGATGGCTTGGTGGTTGACTACTGTGACTGTATAGGGTCCTGGGTTCAAGACCTGCAAGGCTGTTTGTTTTGTTGCTGGGAAGAACAAGGGTCATTGGATACAGAGTGATTAAGGCACTTTTGAGCAGTTATAAGTGGGTTTGTGTGGGTTTGCGTGAGGGTAAGCTATGCTAACTTTCAGTTAAATATGCTTAAAGAGAGTTAGCTTCACCATTGCTTAACCTGTGTGCACACTGCTTACCCCTGCACAAACGGGCTTAAACATGCTTACTAGTGCTTAAATATGCTTACTACTGCTTATTGATGCTTACACTTGCTTACTAGTGTTTACTCCCGCTTACAATTGCACTGATTTAAACAGTAATATCTAATGGTTGTTGGGAAGGTGGGGGATTTGGAAGCTGTATGGAGTTGTCATTCATTACACATTTTACCTTCCATTTGTATCCATGATTCCTGTGTACATATACTGTATGGGGCATGTGTGCTTCATACCACTCAACTGTACAGATTTTCGCAGAATGTCCAGATTTTTGCCTCATATTTTTCTTCTGTTTTTCATAAAATTGTGGTTTTCTGACAAATTAGTGGCACATCATTAAAGACTGAAGTTAGAAAATAATAACAGACATTTGAGTTTCAGACATCATACCTTTCATAAAATTCATGTTAATGCAAAACCTGTTATTCTGTCAACTTTCTAAGTTTGTAAGAGCAATATTTAAAAATTGTCCCGATTTTTGGGCCTTTGCCCCACTTTTATTTATGGCTTTGTCCAGATTTCCTGTTCTAAGAGTTTGAGAGGTATGGTGTGCTTATCTGGGGACTTTGCAACATTATGACACTGACACCTCATATGTGCATTTAATGCAGTACTCCAGTTCACAATTATATGTTATTTAGTAGGTTATACAGCAACAAATTGTTCATAAACTGATTTCACATGAAAAATGGAATGTGCTGCAGTGGGACTCGAACCGTGAATGCCTGTTCATAAGACGAATACTCTGCCAACTACACTATTGCTATACTGCTTCATTTGCATATATCTTCCTTGTTATCCTCTTCGGCCATTAAAGCTGCATTAACCGTAGCTAAGCAATGGGCACACCCATGCACCTACGGTTAGCTTTAATCAGGTTCATAACAAAAAAGGGTTTGTTTATTTTATATGTATTTACTATTGCTGTTGTACATGGGGAATTTTGCTGGGGCTATGTGGACACCTATGAGCGGTCTCACTCATTCCATTGACCTTTCTGCTGTTCTTTCTTGTGGGGGCATGTATATTCTGAGCTCTGCTCTCAGACATGCCCCCTGCACTCGTACACACTCCATATAAGATTAGGAGCTCAGGCAGTGCGCCTTTATTAATATGCATGGCGTGCTGCCATCCTGCTCCTAAATGGCCACGTCTGTGCAGGACTAAGCTAGTCCTACACAGAAGATTAGTAAATCTGGGGGACTAACTTATTAAAATTAGAAGAAATCCAAACAGATATTAAGAACATGCTAAGTGAATTACAAAATATAAAATGCCTGAAAGCATTAAACTAGACACTCAGTGAGCAGCTTTTAAAGCTCAAGGAGACATTTTATGAGCAAGGCTACATATTACAAAAAGAAAAGAAAACCAGAAAAAAATATCTCAAGAATAAATTAACTCTGTTATAAGCCCCTTTTCTAATTCCTTAAGACCCTGGAATGAACAACAAATCAATCTCCAACATCTGTTACTCCTACTACATATAAGTCATTTAACATTGTATGGGAACAAAGTACTTGCAACTTATTTTGAATAGGTGTAAATTCTATCTAGACCTTTAGCCAGGCTACTGTATATTCATAATATCCCAGGGAAAATTAATGAGATTGAACATAACATTATCTTCACATCTGATCAAGATATATTAAATGCATTACATGATTTCTAACACATCTGTTGCTATCCCTCAAGTAGTACAATGAATGATGACATCACTAACCATTTAAGTTCAATGAAATTTCAAAAATTAAACAAATAACATAAAGAAATATTAGATAAATTGACTACAATGGAAGACATTCACTCTATCAACAGTTTAACACTGCAAATATCCCCTGACCCTGATGGATATAATGTTGAGTTCTATGAATGTTTTAAATCCAATTACATCAGCATCTTATCTTTTTAATTTTTGTTATTCAAAATAGGATTAGTGAGCCATACATAAATCAATCAAAAACTACTCTTTTACCCAAGTTTCATAAAATCCTAGTAGATCCATCCAACTATAGATCAATAACTCTTATAAATCTGGATGTTAAATTATTTGCTATGGTATTTGATGAAAAAGGTCATACCTCCAATTATATCCCGATTTTTCTCAAGATTCTTAAAAGATAGGTAAACCACAGACCAACTATTCAGTGTGCATATTCCACAGGAAATTTAATAATAATTATGTTTAATCTATTGATGGATCTAAAGCATTTGGTAAAATTAATGCTAAGTTTCTCTATACAGTTATAAAAAGATTTGAGTTTCCTGTTTTCTTTTTAAATTAAATTAAAACAATTTATAATAACATCTATATTAGATCAATGATAAACAATAATCTAAAATATCTTTGTGATAGGCAAGGATGCCCCTTATCTCTTCTATTTAACCTTTACATAAACTTGTTGTTTAATTTTGTACAAGCAACTTTCTATAGATATCCCTCATGGTCAGGTTACAATATTCCCTATACAGCTTTTTGGATGACTTAAACATATACTTAAATTGCCCTAATTCAGATATTTCCAGAATAATTAAGATGATTTGTGATTTCTCAAGAGTCTGAAACTATAAAATCAAGCTTGATAAATATTTTATTTTTTTACTATCAATTTCAATTGCAACTATTTAGTTTTATGTAAACTAGAGAGCATTAAACTTAATGCTTGTTATTATTTGGGAGTTACTATTTTTCAAAATGTATAATGTCACCTCAAATAATAATATTAAAAATGCTGGGTGAATACTGAATTTGATATATCAAGTTAGATTAATGAAACTGTTTCTCTCAAAAGTTATAATTATCAAAATGAACATTCTCCAAAAACTACTATCTCATTTAAGATCAACAATTATAAACTTACATAATATATTTTTCATATTGAACCAAATTTAGCTTAATTTATCTTGGCTCCTAAATCAACAAGAATCAAATATAGTAAGTTAGCTATATACAGACAATTAGGCTGTATAAATGTTCAGAATTTAAAATTGTATTATTTAATTACAAATGTTTCTATGTTATGAAAATTCATCAATAACAATATCAGTAATTCTCAATAGTACCCATCTTGGGTTCATATTTGGTGCAGAACCTTCAGGACATATACGTTGAACTTTTTAGCAATCACTTTCTTAAACTAAGAACAAAAATGCTTTACAATGCATCCCTTCTTCTCTATCTGTATAAACTGTCTCAGTCTTGAAGACTGTTTTCTTCTAAAACCAATTAACAAAAACCCAAATTTATTATTGAATAATTAATTGATTTGTCATCATATCCTAAATTAACACAACATATAGTTTATTTTCATAAAATATGAAAGCAACTCAAATGAATAGATCAATCAGTTGAAATCTCCCCAAAGGTCATCTGTTCGTACTTTATCAAATTACAACTATTATAAGAAAGAACATTGCAAATAATCAGAAACAACTTAATAAAATACCTTTACTAAATCATTTTTTTCTAGTTTCTAGCAAAGCAAAGCTCTTTATAAGGCTTATAAAATAGCAATTCAATACAAATTGCATAAGTATCTCTTCTCTAATATCTGGAACAACTATGATACAGAAAAGATCAAAATTTACTAATAATAGTCTAACTTACATCCTGTTTAAAAAGCTATGCTTCATACAGTTTGTGATATTAAATAATGCATACCTAACACCAATTAAATACCATGTCTGTTTTCAAATTAGTTCCATTATTGTCAAGATTGTTGAGTAGATAATGTTGAAATTCTACACATTTGTGCCAGTGAAAATATATTAAATAAATGTGGAATTTTCGAATTAATAACATGCAAAATTATACTACATTTAGAAACTATTGCATGGCAATTTGTTATTTTACATATCCCAAGTTCTAAAGCTTCTAATAATAACCTACTTATTCTATGATTTTTTTCTCTGCTTAAATTATGCATTACCAAAAACTGGATTAGATTTAATGTTCAGCATTTTCCAATATGGCAATCATTATCTTAAAGTATAAAAATACTCATGAAATACTTGGTGATTAAAAATAAAAATATCAAACTAAATAATTTGAAGACATTATTGAATATTTTAACTTAAGCATTCTAAGTTCCTCACTACTAAAAACAGAGGTGTTACTTAATACTTTTCTGTTACTTTTAATATTCTAATGAATTCTACTTATATATTATTTATCTTTATATTACAAATAACTGGAAACCACTATTTCTTTTATTTCTAATTTTCTATGAATTTTCCCCTTATGGTATATATATATATATATATATATATATATATATATATATATATATATATATATATATATATCTATAACATGTTTAATATTGGAGTAGTACTATCTATATGCAGATAAACTAAGGTATTTTTTTATTTGTATTTATTTATTTATTTATTTTATTTTACATTTGTGTAGCAGAAAAGTCCAACTAAGCAAGTACCTATTTTCAGTTGAGGCCTGGAGAAAAATGTTCCAGATACAGACAAATTATTAATAGTGTACATAGCCATATACATAGTATGAATTAAAAGTTATACAATGGTAAATATACATGTTAGAGGCAACATAGTTTGATGTCATAGAAATAAAATTAGACAGGTATAAACCATAGTTATAATAGAATGATGTTATAAGTCATTTCTTACACTTAAAGTACACAGTTTTACCAGTGCAATTTTGCTTATACAGAAAGTATTTGCAAATAGTAACATGTCAAAACTGTTTTTTTTTTTTTGCAAGGATGAGGGGATAGTAATTCCTGAAGGTTAAAGACAGGATTAGATTATAGGTGAGGTATTAATAGCCTTTTGGTAGATAAGAGAAGCATCCAGTGGGGGAATAATAGTGGCAGGATTGCTGTATTGTTTTGATACTGGGTAAGGGGAAATGTTTATAAGTTAACCAGTAGTATTGCATGAGCAAAACCATCCCCGGGATTCAGTAAGGTTTTGTGCAGGAATAGCTTATTCCTTCATGGAAACATCCGTTTAAGAGAAGAACAGCAGTGTGCCACCCGGCAATTATTATAAGCGAGAATGCTCATAGGAGGCTACATACCTCCCAACTGTACAAACCATCACAGAATGTCCACGTCATGCCCATACAACACCCCTATTGTCCTGGCAAATCATTGGGATGATCTCAGGATTGAAGTCGGTAAATAATGCATACATTTCAGTGTCTGACTTCAAATCCCTGATAAAATGTATATTAAAACAAATCCTGCTACCCTAGCAACTGTCCAAAGTTTATAAGAGCAATAATGAAAATAAATCTGTAGTTGTACCAAGATTTGTGAAGCTTTGTCCAGATAGTGTGCGGTTGAGAGGTATGGGGGGATTGCAAGGATGTCTGCCAAATATGCAGATGCATGCAGGAATCCACAGCAATAAGTGAAACCGATCCCTTCCAAGAGAATATAGCAGTAAAAATTATTTTTATCAAACTGATTAAATTTAACTGTAGGTGCCTGGGTTTGCCCATTGCTTAGCTATGCATACCATAGCTTAAATGGCACAAGAAGATAAATAGCAAGATACATGCAATCAAAGCAGTGCTGCAATAGTGTAGTGGTCAGATTGTTTGCTTTGCGAGCAGTCATTCTTGGTTCAATTCTCACTGTAGTAAATTACATTTTCCAAGTGAAATAACATTATGAACATTTTTGTTGCCATATAACCTACTAAATAACATATATTTGTGAAATGGAGTACTGCGTTAAAGGCAGATGTGAGGTATCATTGTAATAATGGGGTAAAATCCACAGATAAACACAAGTGCATTGTACAGTATATGCACACATGAATCAGGGATACAAACTGAAGGTATAATGTGTAATGAATGATAAATCCATAGAGAATCCAAATCCACTACTTTCCCAAGAGCCATGTTGTATTTCTGTCTAAATTAGTGTGGGGATAAGTGGGAGTAAGCACTTATAAGCAGCAGTAAGTGGGTTTAAGCCCATTTGCATGGGGGTAAGCAATGTGCACACAGGTTAAGCAATATTGAAGCTAACTCCTTGTAAGCATATTTAACCAGAAGTTAGCATTGCTTACCATTGCACAAACCTACACAAACCTGCTTGCAACTGCTTAAAAGTGCCTTAATCACTCTGTATCTAACAGCCACTGTTCTGCCCAACAACAAAATAAACAGCCCTTGCAGGTCCTGAACTCTGTACACTATAGTCACAGCAGTTAACCACTACGCCATGACAGCTGTGAAGACAGCTGTTGTTTTTTGAATATATCTGTCAGCACACATATTGAATAATATTGAACAATTGCTATGACTTCTACAATTGTGTAGTACCTGTTAGTAATATTACTGTTGCATTACGTATGTTGTTATATCTAATTATACACATATCAGATAAATACGGTGTGATACATCTGGAAATGTATACATAACAGTAATGTTTACACATAACAAGGATATGTCTCTCTCTCTCTCTCTTATATATATATATATATATATATATATATATATATATATATATATATATATATATACATATGTAGATATATATGTACATGTACATACATATATATAATCACATATATAATCATATATATGTATTTATATACCTGCGGTGGTGGTGCTGCGGTAGCGTTGTCGCCTCACAGTAAGACGCTGTCCGGTTCGATTCTCAGCTAGAGCATCTTCTGCATGGAGACATGCGTGAATGGGCGTACCTTCGTTGAAGGTTGTGCGTCAGGTCTGGCAAGCCGGTATGTAAAAATCAACTGCCAATCATTAGCGGACCGGAGTTCCACTGTGGCGACCCCTAACCAGGAAAAGCCGAAAGACACAAACATGTATTTATATACATCTGTATATTGCATCATATATATGGCCATATATAGATCTCTCTGTATATATATATATATATATATATATATATATTTATGTTATATATATGTAGATATCTATAACTATATGTGCATCTCTCTCTCTCTCTCTCTCTATATATATATATATATATATATATATATATATATATATATATATATATATATATATCTGTATATGGGTAGACATATATAGATCTGTATACATATATGTTTAACATATGTCCAGAACATGGAGTGGAGTCATACCTCAGCACCAATAGTCTCAACCTCTTAGTGCAAGGGGATGTCATGTATGTATTGCAGGTATATATGTAGACTGCTGATACTGTAACAGGGATTGTCTTAACAGAAATGTTGTGTGTGGAAGGTCACATCTGCTATTGACATGTACACCATCAGTTACTGACAGATATCCTAAGGCCATCATAGTACAGTATCACATATATCACAGTAAGGGTCCTGTGGAATACAGCAGAGATATGACCAATAAATCTGGACAGTCTAATACACTTTGGTCAGTCCAGAGGTATACACAGAACCCCTTAGTGCAAGACACATGGACCAAGCCTGACAATGTGGATGTTAACAGCCATGTACATGGATATATCACTTAAATACTGGAATACATATGCCCACACAGTTTAAGCATTCACACACTCCTGTCTATCCTGACACATAATAACCAATGGTGGAGAGGTCACATGACCACATACTACCCACTAGTTAGTGACATACATTTGTACATCATCCCACTGCTTTGTCAGAAATACATGGCAGTTACAGTGGCCTAACAGCAGTACATCTGACAAATATCTGGACAAAACATCACAGTGGGTAAGTACACTGAGCTGCTAGGCATGTCATAAAGCACTGTGCAAACTACAGGCAGACTGCCACAACACTGGCCTACATTTCTTATGGGGGAATACACATGTACCTGCAAATATAGCAGGCTCTACATGCATGTCACAGCACAGAGTAACAGACACCTGTATGAAAGTGCACACCCACAACTGATGTGAACACAGCCACAGCCACATATGGTAAGCGAGCTTAATATTACAGTATATGGACTGACTGATTAACACCATCCTCATATGTGCCACGCACACACTAACCTTGCATATACTGGGTCACTACACAGTGTAGTCCGATGTCTGACTGTGGTATGGGACATGTGTGTGTGTTTGTGTGTGTGTGTGTGTGTTTGGCCCTAAAAACATGTAAGAAGATAGGATACCATACACTGGAGCAGCATATAACATCAGTTAGAGCAGGAGCGAGAACAGTGGCATCTACCACAGTCTGTACACAGACCAAGGTACATATTCACAATACACAAACTGTTGACAATCACCATAAGTACACAGACTTCACTACAGTACACACTACCACAGAATACCCAGGTTATATCTTCAAATATAATCCCTACTATGCATAACATGTCTAGCAATCTGATATCTCACTGGCTTGTTATCAGGTATGATGTCAATAAATAACGGTGAACTGAACATATGCACCTCTTATTGCATGACGTATGTACAAAGGTTGACAGAGTTGTGGCTGGAGGCACAAACACAGGGCCAGTATTGACATGTTGCTGTGATAACCTCATACATTTACTGTTGTAACAGGGTTTGTTGTGACATATCTCCTTTGAGGGATATGAAGTCAGTAACTCTCATGGCTGTCACCATGTACTGACTGCAATCCTTAGACTATGCTTCTGCAGTTCTAAGATAAGTAATCCGTGAGTAACACAAGACACATAATACTCCAAACACTGGCCAGTCTGCAGATAACCCTACAGGTGGGAGTTTCCTCAACCACATAATACTATCATGGCAGGTATTAAATCATGTAGACCAACCATATCCATACAAACCCTGTTAAACCAGCATTACTCCAAATGCAGAAGTGCAAAACTTACATTCTGTAGTCATGTCTCAAACATCTCCCTCCTGTTTGTTCGCCTGTCTCCAGAGTGTATGTTTTTAGAGTTATATCCCACTACCATCTGTGATGCTGTTTGCCAAACACCGACATGAAGTCCTGCTCACAGTAAATGAAAAGGGCCAACACCCACATGATGTTCCTAGTTATAGGAATGTGTCTCCATGCAATTGGCTATGGGAATGTTTTTTTTTTCTCAAAAAACTTTTTATTGATTTATAAACATTACATTTAGGAATTGTGTAAAGATTAACAATTTGGTAAAACAAAATGCAACTCTTGTTGGAGTTAAAAAAGAACATTAAATAACAAATCCCAATATATACACTATGTACAATCGGTAACCATAAAATCAGTGGTAAATTTAGACATTATACACATTTATGTAAATAAAGTATGGTTAACAAAATAAAAGAGCTAATAATCAAGACCAGGAAAAAAGAAAAAAAAAAAAACTCTAGAAGGTATTAATTGTTTATAATACTTAAAACCTTCCCCAACACTCTATTTTTTAAAGTCATTTTTATTGGACTCTTAACCAAGTTTTTTTGTGCATCAATATATAGGTAAGCCATTTTTTGAAAAGTATCCCAGTTTAATTTAGTACGATCAAGCCAATTTTGAGTAATATAAAGTTTTATAAGCAAACAAATAAAAATAAGTACGTGAGTATCCAGTTTGGAAAGATGAACTATCGGTATATGAAGTATAGCAAATTCCCAGGACAACGTAGATTTATGATACCCCATTCTCTGCAGTCTTACCTTCAAAGAGGTCCAAAGTCTATGAGAAAAACGACAATACCACAGGATATGTAAAAGATCAGCTTGGGGAAAGGAACAACATGTGCACGATGGAGAATTACTGGCATTAAATTTATTTAGTTTATATGGAGTATGATAAGCGTTATTGCTAATCATTAATTGTGTGTATATCAATTTCTTAAATGGAGTAAATTCTCTGGTATTTCTGATTGCTAGAAGTTTTTGATTCTCAGTTATTTGAGAATTATGATTCAACCAGGTATTTGAGAAAAGAGAGTTCTGGTCTAATGTTAATTTGTTTATCAGTTTATAGGACTTTGATAACATTTTCACTGATGACGATAATGTTTTAATTATCATTTTTAAATTATTAAGATCAATTTCTGTAGGCTTTATGAGATCAAACTTTATTGTAATTACCTCTCTTATTTGACGTAAAACTGTAGTGTATTTCCAACTGACTTTTAGAATCTTACGTAAATTTGCTAGTGACAAGTCTTTATATTTCAAGATATCCCAAACTTTTAACTTTTTAATAAGAGGATAATTTGTTAGATTAAATGGAGAGTTATCTAACATTATGTTCGGATTTAAGTGAAGTGGTTGAAAGAGGTGAAAAAACTTATCAAGATTGCAGATTTTTAATAAATTCTGAAATGCATTAATCTTGTGTTTAAGAAGGGTCGAAATTTTACAGGTACTCTTCATGTTTAAATAAATAAAAGGGATGGCCTCCGGATTTATATTTTTAGATAAAATATAATGATACCACATCCTAACCCATATTGGGTACTGAATACTTTTATTACTATTAAAGTTAGATATAGTTAGTAGCTTATTTGCTGAAACAATTAGATAATATAGGTAAAAATTTGGTAATCCCAAACCTCCCTTATCTTTAGTAATTGACAATCTAGAATAGGAGATCCTAACCGATTTGGGAAACCACATAAATTTTGCTAATTCTTTATTTACCTTCTCGAAAAAAGACTTGGGAATTATCTGATCCGAAGAATTGAATTGATATATAAAGTTTGGAAGAATATTCATTTTAATTATTGCAGCTTTTGATAAAAGTGACAGATTTAGCTGTTCCCATCTATTCATGTCAAGCATTATAGATTTCCATATTTTACTCATGTTGTTTTGAAATGAGGAGTGATTATTGTGCTCCATGTTAATTCCCAAATATTTCACACCAAAAGTAATCTGGATTTGTGAGTCAGAAAACAAATACAATTTATGAACCTTGTGATTTAAAGGAAGAATATGAGTTTTTGAAGTATTTATAAGATAATTTGAAGCAAGAGAGAAACATTCAATAGAGTTTGTTATTTTACTAAGGTCAGATAATGGAGTTTGGAAATATATTACTAGATCATCAGCAAATGCAGAAAAAAAATATTTGTGTTAAAGATCCTTGGAATATTATGAAAGGTGTTTTGAGTAATATATAGCAGCAATGGTTCCAAGTATATATTAAAAAGAAAAGGGGACAAGGGGCAACCTTGCATTGTACCTCTGGTAATCTTTATAGGGGAAGACGTGTAACCATTAATATACAGACTAGTATACATATCCTTATATAATGTTTTTATTAAATTTGTAAAGGATATGGGGAAATTAAAGCATGTCATAGTTTGAAAGAGAAAATCCCAACATACTCTATCAAACGCATTTGATGCATCAAGAAGCAATGCATATATTGGGTTAGAGTCATTTTTTAAAAGATGAATAATAGATTCCAGAGTTAGGGTATTATCCCATGCATGTTTATGAGACATAAAACCTGTTTGGTCTTGAGAAATAATTGAGGGTAAGACCTGTTTTAATCTGTTGGCCAAAATTGATGATAAAATCTTTATGTCTATATTGATTAAAGAAATAGGCCTGTAATTTGAGGGGTTAGTTTTCTCTTTATTATTTTTCAGAATTAATATAGTTTTAGACCTGTTCCAGTAAAGATCAGATATGTCCTTGATTTTAATGTAGTTATATACTTTAAAGAGAAAAGGAACAATTATCGACTTAAAGGATTTAAAAAATTCTGGTGTAAACCCATCTGGACCAGGAGATTTACCCGATTTAAGTCTATCTATTGAATCTGAAATTTCTTGAAAAGTAAGAGGAGCAGAAAGTAAATTTTTTTGATTTTCATTTAATTTAGGAAATTTTAAAGAGCTTAGAAAACTATTTATATGATTGTTAATCAACGAATTGGATGAATTAGAGTATAACTCTGTATAGAGTAAGGTAAAAAGATGTAAAATTTCCTTATCTGTATTATATAATTTATTTTTGTGTAATAAAGATGAAATTTTAGATCTATCAAAGTTATTTTTAATTATTCTGGCTAAGATTTTAGACGGAACTTGAGCCCATTCTGAATAAGTAGCTAGTAATCTTTGATCTACTATAGAGAGGTTATTCTGATGTAGCAAAATTAGTTCTTTTTGGTAGTCTATGATTTGCTTTTCAAGAACATTATCTTGATTTAGTCTAAATTGATTTTCAAGATACTGGATTCTAGACTTTAGAAAAACTTCTTTTTTATTATATTGTTTTTTAAGGTATGCAGATTTACCGATAAACAATCCACTTAATCTCACCTTACAAGCAGCCCATTGAACGTCATAGGGAATATCTGTTAAATCCAGATCATGCTCCATTTCCTGAATTATATCAGAACACTGTTTACATATATCATTATTTAAGAGTAAATTATTGTTTAGCGACCAATTGTTTTTGTGAGTATTGTTTTTATCATTATGAATAATGTTTAAATTTAGTACAATTCTTGAGTGGTCCGAAAAGAATCTGGGTTCAGTATAAAAATCCAATATAAATTTTGAAAGAAAATTGGAAACCAGAAAAAAATCCAATCTAGACCAAGAGCGATAACATTTTGAATAATATGTATAAATTTCTTTCTTATTTGAGATTTTTGTAAAATGCAGTGGGTCAATTAAATTATATTCCAAAATTAAATCTTCGAGGGCCAAAGATGCTTGGTAATTATAAGAAGTGGGACAGCTAGATCGGTCAATTTCTGGGTTTATGACTGCATTCCAATCTCCTCCTACTATAATGTAATGATCCTTATAAGATGTGAGTATATTATATATTTTTAAGATAAAAGAATGTTGTTGATTACAAGGACCATATAAATTTAGAACCAAAAGTGGTTTATCAAGATTATGAAAAATAGCTGTAAAAAGACACCATCTACCTTCATTGTCGCATTTCTCATCGACTATAGTCCCCAAGAATTTATGTTTAACAATTACGGCTACTCCCCTAGAATTAGAAGAATCCCCGGAAGCTACTATCTTCTTGATCCATTTTTTATTCTTTTCTTTGTCCCAAATATCACGAGGAATATGTGTCTCTTGAATAAAACAAATGTTGGCTTGTGATTTAAATATCAAATGGAATAATAAGGATTTTTTAGCTTTGTTTTGAATTCCTCTAACATTCCAGGACTCAACTATTATGTCATTTGTCATAAGAGCAATATAGGCTAGATATTAAATTAATGAAAATATAATATATTAACCTGAACAAAATAGAACTAATACCCAACAATAAAACAATACATCTCTTCTGGTCTTGATTAGATAATATCACAACAATAAATGTATCCACAAATAAATATTAAAGATGGAATTATACACTTCCTTCTTTCTAACCCTAGTGCCTGCCCACCATTCCCCTGTTACAGAAGGAAGATCAAGAAAAAAGAGAATAAAATTAGAATTTTTGGTTACCAAAATCTTCAATTTATTACAAAACGCTTTACTTAAAACCATTAAAAGGACTATAACCCACTCAATACAACTAAACATATTTACAAATCTGTCTAAACTCAAGACGTCCAACATATTCAATCCCTATACATTTGTAATCACTGGCTCCTATAATATAGAAAAGTCTAAAATTTAAATGTTTTTCCTCACAAATCTCATATGCATATTTTGGCCTAAATAAGCAGATAAAATGGAATTTGTAATATGAATTATATTATTTGTTAAAACAAAAGTTTGAAATACCAGAGTATAACTAGATTAATTAACTTAAAATTATTATGTATAGCCTATTATCTAACTAAACTGAATAACATATTTAGAATTAATATACAATAAACTAGGACTAATACATATTAAACTAAAAGATAGAGGAAGATCTGACCCCAGATCAACATCAAATACCATTTTGTAAATCTGAATAAGTTAAATCAAATATATTCAAATCTAATAAAAAGATTAAACATATTACTAAGTAAAGAATAACAGCATAAACATCATCCATCTTAAGTGTCATTTGCATACATGTCTGCAAACAAACAATTGTTAAAATTACAAGCCTATAAAAACAGCCTATACTTCCTTAACAAAAATACAGCATGAATATACCTAACGCGCCACTTTAAATTTCAATAAAAAGGAAACAATAGACCCTAAACAATCACAATAAGACACAGGATCCAATAACAGAAGTGTTCCGACATGAAAGATCTACTCTAAATCACAAGGGTTATTACAGCACAATATATATGACCAGGATAACAGCCAAAAGAAATCCAACATCTGACAAGCCATTCAAAGGAAATTCCTGATCCCACTTGCCACACTAGAAGAAAAACTACCCCTTACCATGTCACAGGGAACATATATTCCTAAATACATGTAAAATAAGAGACCACAAAGCAATACGCATCACTATTTCCAAATAAAACATTAACTATTAGAGACCATAAAAGTTTATAATTATTTTGTCCCAAATTTGAACTGCCATCTATGAATCAGGTACTCACTATTGTCATTTAACTTAAAGCCTCAGATTTGACATCTAGAAGTAGAATGAATTTTCCATTTAGTTTTAACTAGATACCATTACAGAAAAAGGCCCAATGCAAAAGATAAATCTGGATGACAGTGCATATAGTTATTAATCCAATAAGCAGAAATTTGTTATTTAAAAACATCAAATAACTTTAAATATAAGGGCTTAATATTAGAACAGAAAGGTATACTAAACTAACATAAGTCATACCCATCTAAAAAAAAAACATTGAGAGATATATGCTTTATGGAATAAATGTGCAAGTTACTTTTTGAACTGAAATGTTAGCATAAACACATAGATTGAGACATATTCCTCAGTTGCATTCAATAACATACAGATCAATCCACTTGTTAAGAAGACACGACCCCTGTAAAATACATCTGTGCTGTTTACCTTAAGTTTCACATAAATCAAATATTAAGAAAATCTGCATTTATACACTTTAAACTAAAGAGAACCATACCATTTATTCACAGTAAGGATGTTTCCGTCTTTGCGACCATATCGATGAGCTTCTTAAAGGCATACAGAATGTACGAAGCATCTAACATCCTCGTTTAGCTTGTAACAGCATATTTCTTGTGAAAGAACTCTGCACATATCATAAAATCTTCACTTGCTCTACAGTACACAGCGCGATAAATAGTTTAAACTGTAAAGCGCTGAGTTTAGAATATCCGATGTCTGTATGCGCACAGATTGCTTGTATAAGTGATGACGTCACTCTGAGGCTCCGTAGATTCAACATAAAGCGCGTGTGTCTATCGGAGAATCTGTTACTGCAAAGATGAACAATCTTACACTTTTTAAAGTCTCGAGAGGTGAATAGATTCCCTCCAAAATGTTATAAGAGAAATTTCAGCAATAACAGCATGTTTACATATTAATTCAAGTGCTGTAACAACAGAACACAATGTCAGCAACTAAATTTATGAGAATGATAAAATATTAAACTAGTGATAACTGTCAAAAACAATAAAAGGAACTTGAACATACTATATTAAAAGCTTAATTGACTGTTTATGTGTAGACAGTTATGAATCAATTAAGTATTTTAAGTTACTTTTTCAATTAGAAACATAACATATTAACTAACAAAAAATATTAGCACAATTAAAGCTTCATAAAGAATGCATTATTAAGACATAGATTCAGGAAGCTTCTTGAATATTTTTAGGAATATTTCTTTTGCTTCCTTAGGATCTGTAAAGGTAAACTTTCTGTCATTATAAGTGAAAGACATGGTATTCGGATAACTCATTCTAAACCTTATCCCTCTTTTAATAAGGTCTGCACAATAAGGTGAAAGTTTTTGTCTTTTCACTTTTATTTGTTGAGGAAGATCCTGTGAAAATGACAGTTTATGGTTTTTCCAGACAAACTGTTTTTTGGATTTTGCTGCTTCTAGAATCTGAAAAGTGTCTTGAAAATTCAGTAGCTTAGTATATATAATCCGAGGAGAGGTAGAATCCTGACTAGCACGCAATGCTCTATGTGCTCCCTCTATAATTACAGTTTTTGAAGTTGCCTCACAATTTAATAATGCCTCAAAAATCTGTTTTGTCACTGATAACAAGTTTTGGTTTTCATAGGATTCTGGCAAATCTCTGATAATAATGTTATTTCTACGGCTTCTAGCTTCTAAGTCCAGCAATTTAGCCTGAATTTCTGTAATAATCTTATCTTTAGCTTTAATATCTCTTTCCACTGTATCAGTTCTTATTTCTAAAGCAGTATTTTTACTTTCAATAACATCCATTCTCTCACTTATTTGCTTTAGAGTCTTACCAAAGTCAGTAAATTGTTCTGAGAAATTTTGAATAGCATTTTGAATTGGTTGTAATACTAATTTTAGTTCATCTAAATTAAAGTTTGAGTCATTTGCATCTTTATTACTTACTTTAGTATTTTCAGAGGGATGTTTAGTAGTTCTTAGTCTTTTTGAACTGGCATCCTTCTCAGGTGAGAGCATTGAAGAGAATTTGGCCTTTGTTGTCTGTGTCTCCATGGAGTCAGATTTAGCAGCCATACCCAGAGTGGAGGTGTGAAGTCAGGATAGCAGAATCTGGGAGGAGTCTTTAAGCTGAATGTATCCAAGACAATTGAAGCCACAAAAACTGTTCTGAGGTGAAATAATTCCAAAGCTGAGATTTCCAGGGAAGAAAATAATCCAAATACGAAGACAAACTCTTAGAGAAGTATTTTGTTTAAAAAACTGAGGAAAAATATCACTCCAAAGTTGTAAAAAAAGTTAGATATTAAATAACTGTGAGGTGCTCAGTGAATAGGGACTAATCTAGTCGGCAGCCATCTTGGAATCCGGCTATGGGAATGTTACCACAGCTGTTCCACATGCAATCATCTAGTGGGGGACTGAATTTGTGCACAGGCCATCAGCTGATCACAAGCATCACTTACAAAACACAAGCTGCTGCCTAAGCAAAGCAGGTGTACTTCTCCACATCCACCAGAGAGGGAGTGAGAGAGACTGACAGAGACAAAGTAAGACAGGGAGGTGACATCAGCAAAAGTGATACAGGAGGGATAATGTAGGTGTAGTACATGTGCCTTTCCACAAGAACAGGTGTCAGGGATGACACAGCCACATTCTGTCAGGGACTCAAACACATTATCACAGTTGGCAGTGTCAGGATTAGACTTCCTAACTAAATAGTTTCAACACTACAGTAATATGCAGGTATCAGATGCACCACAGAGGTTATCAGACTGATATATGGGCAAAGGGCATATCAAGGTGTCTGACATCAGAAGGTATGCTTCAGTAGGCCAGTGGGAGGTGTAGTGAGTGTTAATGATGTCCAAATCATTATACTCCACACACACACAGACACAGGTTTTCCAGTACTGACATGCTTGGGTGCATTGCTTTACGGATGTGCAGGGGCAGCCCATGCTATTGGACTGCCAGACTGCAGCCCCCCAGCTGTAAAAAAGAAAGAAAATAAAATAGAAAGAAGAAAAGAAAAAAAAAACGATTGCAAGTAGCGGACCTTCGCACATGTGCACTAGCAGCATTTCCGATATCCAGACTGCTGCTGAGACAGTCTGGAGCATGTGCAGACTGTCTCAGCAGCAGTCCAGATTAAGAAGCATTCAAGTGCAGAGATCCCAGAAGTCTATGTAGTTGTAACTGCATAGACTGTCACTGGAAAGGGATCGGACTGCAACGTCGGCAGGCTGGGAGTCTCGTCAGGGAAGAACATCTCACGGGCTTGTAGTGCTCCAACAAACGGACCTATCCCAGGTTGGTTTTTTGTGTGTGTGTGTGTGTGTGTGTGTGTGTGTGTGTGTGTGTGTGTGTGTGTGTGTGTGTAATGCCCCAGGTGCTACATGGTGGTGGGTAGAGAATAAGGCTTGAACCCTGTACCTTGTCCCAGGTGACAAGAGCCTGAATTCCTTACCCACCACCATTTGTAAAAATGTTGCAGATTTTTCTCTCATACTTGTTCTGTTCCTCATAAAATCTGTGGTTTCTGTATTTTTGTGTCTTTGCAAAGCCAGTAGTGCATTGGTACAGTGGTAGCATTGTTGCCTGACAGCTACATGTTCTCTGCTTTGATTCTTGGCTGGGGTGCCTTACCTTCTGTGTGGAGTGTGTATGCTCTCCCTGTTTTTGTTTCGTCTAGTGTCCTCCCATCTTACAAAGACATGTGTCTGTCTGGAGTGTTTCTCCCTGGGCCTCTGTTAAAAATGACACGCATTTGAATATCAGACTTCATATTCTTCAGAAAGTGCATGGTAACACAAAAGCTTTTATTCTAGCAATTTTCTAAGTGTATAAGATGGATATTTGAAATTTGTCCCTATATTTGAGACTGTATTCCCCCATTACTGGCTTCATCCAGGTGTTTTTTGCTAAGAGGTTGAGAGCTATGGTGAGAACTGAATTCACTGAATATTTGGGAGCTGTATTCACTAATTATTGGCTTTGTTCAGATGTTTTGTGCTAAGAGGTTGACAGCTGTGCTATGGTGAGAACTGAATTCAGTAAATGGTAGCCATTTAAGTTTCCGTCTTCCTCTTTCACAAAACAGCTGATTTGGCATAGTGGTATGTTGCTCTGACTGTTTTGCACAGGGTCCCCTGGGTTCAAGACGTGGCAGTGAAGTGCATGGTGGTAACACAGCATTTTATTCTAGAAATTGTCCAACATTATACAAGCAATGTTTAAAATGTGTCCCTGGTTTTTGGCCTTTTGTCCCCCCCCCCCATAAATTTTGTCTTTTTCCAGATTTCTTGTCCTGCAAAGTTCAGAGATACAGCTGAGTGTCAAGTAGATTTTGCAAGGAGCTGAGAGCTGCAGGGGAACAAAAGTTTAGTGCTGCTTATGCTAAGTCTGCTTGCATTGTTAATAGCACAACAGGTAGTGTATTTGCTTTTGATGCAGAAGGCTGTGGGTTCTACTCCCACAGTAAGTAGATGCATTGCTGATACTGTACTGTGTTGTAAAGGGGGTGGATGTTGCAGTCCTTTTTGGCAAAGATACTTAGTAACTATGAAAGTGTTATCAGTTTGATATCCATTCCCTATTGCAGTATTACTAGCTTATCATTTTTTTAATGCATGCAACATAGGCAATTTATTCTTCAAGGGCAACAGGCACTTTATTTCTAGATGAAACAATGACATATAAAGTTGTTTGCTAGCAGCAACCTCTTTATTAGTTACAGATTTTTTTAATGTGGATTTTACTACTTCATAGATTGTGCATATTTACTGATACTGGTGGACTATAGAAGGTTGAGTAGACTTTTTATGATGGAAATGTTCTGAATTGGGCAGTTTTGTCATTGGTGTATGCATTTTGTTTCATTGTTTACTGGAAAAATGTTCAAAACAATAAATTTAAAATGCCCTCTAACGACTGTACTGTATTGTACAAGGAATATAATGTAATACAGCCAGGAAGGTGTATCAAAGAGCATGTGTATGTTTCATGTTCAAGGGGCCTATGATTTTGAAAACAGCCCAGAGTTAATCTTTATCTGCCACTGGCAAAATGTATTTTCTTTGAATGTGGGTTTCAATGCATGTGAGTTTCAAGGGCAGAGAAGTTTTAATGCTAAGTCTATTTTCATTGTGAGACTGCATTGCTTTGTTTAACAGATATCTATTAGGGTTTGTGCTGTAAAATGCAAAATAAAACTTTCAAATGAAATCTAAATCATTGCAAAAGTAAAGCAGTATGCACATTACAGTGTTTATGGTAAATGGGGCAAAATAACCAAGGAATGGGACATTGGAATGGCTGCAGGGGGGAGGCTCCATTCAACCATGATTTTGTGAGGGGGGGGAGGGTAGCAAACTCAGACAGACCCGGTTGAACTATACCTCTCAGTTGTCCATATTTTTGCAGAATGAATAGATATTTGCTTCTTATTTTTGGTTTGTTCCTCATAAAATGTGTGGTTTTCTAGCAAATCATTTAGGAATGAAGTCACTAAGTGACAGACATTGAGTTTCAGATGTCATAACCTTCAGAAAAATGCATGCTAATGCAAGACCTGTTATTCTATCAACTGTCTTAAGTTTATACAAGAGCAATTTTTAGTAGTGTTTGTATGTTCCCCCAATATATTTGCCCTTGTCCAGATTTCCTGCATTAAGAGGTTGAGAGGTACGTACAAATCACTTTCTAGAATTAGGAATATCCAAACCTCTCCATTGTCCCTAATTTTGGCTCAAAATGTTGCTTTCCCCTAATAATCCCTCCTCAAAATGGCAATTTTGGAAGAAAATGTGGAGGGTTTACAATTATATATAACTTTAATGATCAGAGTTATAGATTACTTTTATTTCAGAAATGCATGTAGATGCTCTTATTTTGTTAGCTGCTCAAGTTAACAGTGTTAATATTAAAAAGGTGTCCCTTTTTTGACAGGTACCCAGCTGTATTGTGTGGCAACTTTATATTTTTGCATCACATTTTTGGTCTGTTTTTCATAAAATTGTGGTTTTCTGGCAAATTAGTGGCAAGTCATTAAAGATTGAAGTTAGAAAATAATGGCAGACATTTGAGTTTCAGATTTCATACCCTTCAGAAAATTCCTACTAATGCAAGACCTACTACTGTTCTATTATCTAAGTTAATAAGAGCAATATTTAAAAATTGTCCTTATTTTTGGGCCTGTGTCCCACTTCTAGTTCTATGTATGGCTTTGTCCAGATTTCTTGCTCTGACGTTGAGAGGTATGAGTGTCAGAGCCATCACTGTCAGCCAGAGACATTTCAAATTGTGACATACTTGTTGCACTCCATTCCCCAGTGTAGTGGCTCTGGATGTGTCCAAGGAAGGCAAGGAGCAGTTATGCAGTGTAAGTGTGCAGAGTATTCCCCCATCCAAGGTAGTCCACAAGTACGACTGTGGCTTTTCATCTGTCCTTGATTTTGCAGAATGTTCTGGTTTTCTGTCATGTTTTATACTGTTGACTTATGCTTCTTATTATTCAGGAAATGCATGCTGTCACAGTGCCCTGTTACTCTGTTTAAGTAGCAATGATTTAATGGCCATCAGGTAAGCTTGTTGGAGATTATAAGATGCAAGTAAGCTTTAATTAGCATACTGTTAAAGAATTACCAGCATTGAAAGCCTTTTCGTTGTTGCCATGACGAGAATATTTACATAACTAGATAATGTATAAGCCTTGGGTATTGAAATGCATATGACAGTATTTGTAATAAAATGACAGGATTACAGTATTTTCAGAAGCTCATTACATTTGTTGGAGACTTGCAGTCATCTTTTGTTGGAGACTTGCATTCATCTTTGCAGGCTTACCCGTAAACTAAACAGAACGCCGGTCTATCATGTGTGGTCCATAACTTGTGCAGGAATCCTTTAAGCAATTTATCTTGAGCTTGTTTCTTGTTTGCTGTTCATTTTTTACTTTGATCGTGTCTTCCCCATGAAACAAGTACATAGTTGTGTCAGGCAGCAGGTCTTTTTTGGATAAGAAACATTTTTACAAGTGGGGGCATCACAGAGATTGCTACTTTCAGCATGCTACTTGGTAATTTTATAAAGCTGAATCTTCTTCTTCTTTTGGCGTTTTCCCGGTAAGGGTTCGCCACAGCAGATCACCTTGTCCGCACATTGAATGGCAGTGGAGTTTTACGGTGTCGAGTTGCCAGCCCGGCACCCAACCTTCCACAGAAGGCACACTCACATGCACACCTAGGGCCAATTTAGAGTGTCCAATCCACCTACAGCATGTCTTTGGGAAGTGGGAGGAAACCAGAGCACCCGGAGGAAACCCACGCAACCACAGGGAGGACATGCAGACTCCGCACAGAAGGCACCCCAGCCGAGGATCGAACCAGAGAACCTCTTTCTGTGAGGCGGCAATGCTAACCACTGCACCACCGTGGCCGCCCATTTTATAAAACTGAATATAAACTATAATTGAACTGCAGTGCAAGGAGTAGTGGTTTGAGTTGAGTGTTGCTTGTTTTTTTATACTTGAGTTTGATTGGCATTCCAGTAATGTATTTAAAAAGTAATTTATTTTTTCATGCCTCACAATCTGTTTCCATCTGGATATTAAGTAAGTTGTCATGTAGCCAATGCATTGAAATATTTTTTTCTTCTACACTTCATTTTGTCTTGATTGGACTCTCGTAATGACTGTTTGGCACCCAGGATAGCATATTTAATTAAAGTTCCAGGTGTTGTGGTTTTAAGCATAGCTCCACCCCCTTTCTAGTTGGCCAAACCCCGTCCCATTGGCCCCACCCATTCAGCTGTTTCCTGCAGCCCTCCTTTAATTTGAAATCCCCAGCTGCCACTGCGGATGTGTAGTGGTTGACTGTGCCAGAAGGCTGTACAAGGCTTGGTAAAGGGTATACCTTGGCATCAGGCCACATGACAATGGTCTGCAGTGTGGCTCAGGGGTGTAGTGTCTGGATTGCCCCACACAGGTGGGTATTGTATTCAGCATCCACTCATCTAGGTTACTATTGTGGGTGGCAAGTGCTGTGCAATGCTTGCCATGTATGTGTTCTATATTCCATAACATGGATGGTGTCTGGGATGTGCACACATCCCACATGCATGTTCTGTGACATGTAGAAGTGTACCTAGGGTATCTGGGGTATGTTGTGTAGACAGATTTTTATCATCAGATGTGCCATTCCTGACCTCATGTAGTGAGAACTGGGAATGGAAACCAGGTTGCCCCTGCATCTACATTGACAGCATGATACAGGTATTCACTGGTGTCAGTGGCCTCTGTCCATTCAGGGCATGTGTATAAGGCATGGTAGTTTCTTTGTGGGTTACATTTGCTGACTCTACAGTTGTTGCAGGCGTCCAGTGGGGAACATAGCACAGGACCACTGTATGAAATGATTTGCCTATTGTAGGGATGGGACAGGGTGCCATGTCCTCTGTAGGCCACTGCAATCACACCATGGGTACTATCTGTGGGCAATATGCAGGAACCTACCAGCATACTGGTTGTTGCCTAGCCAAGTCTGTTTGTGTATGACAAATGAGTGGAGGGTGTTCTCTGGGTAATACAAGGGTTGCCTATATTGTGCCCCAATCCATGATGTCACATGTAGGTGTATGGCTTGTCTACCCCAGCCTCTCTACTGTTCGACATCTGTTGTCCTTGTAAGGTGGACATTGTGACATATAATAGACCCACTATATAAGAAATTTGCAAAACCCACTCTACAATGAGTCCTGTTATTACATAGTTACAGCTATTTTCACACAGGATACTAATGACAAACACACAGAGTCTCACAGTTGCCATGTCTGGGATTAGAACTCGTTCATCACAGTACAGCATTACACAGTTATAGCATGCGCCACAGAGCTTACTGAGCTATTTCTTTCTCAAAGGTGTATTTCAAAGTGAATGACATCAGCAGGCTTGCGAAAGTAGGGCAATGGAAGCTATAGTGACTGTGAATGGCCTCAAAAGCATTGATCCCTACACAGGCAAACAAACACACAAAGTTTTACAGTTGATATGTCTGAGACTAGAACTCCTACTGAAGTAGTAAATCACACTACAGCATTATGCAGTTATAGCACACTCCATGGAGTTTACTGGGCTACTTCTTCCCCAGAGGTGTATTTCAAAGTGAATGACATTAGCAGGCTTGCCAAAGTAGGGCAATGAAAGCTGTAGTGAGTGTGAATGGCCTCAAAAGAATTGATCCCTACACAGACAAACAAACACACAAACTTTTACAGTTGTCATATCTGGGATTGGAACTCTTATTTAACTAGTACATCACACTACAGCATTACACAGTTATAGCACACCCCACAGAGCTTACTGTGTTGCTCTTTCCCCAAAGGTGTATTTCAAAGAAAATAACATCAGCAGGCTTGCCAAGGTAGGCCAATGGAAAGTGTATGTCATGGGTTCATAGGTTCATAGGTTGGTACTAGGCTATCGGCCCTAGGGCTTATACATGCCTAGCCATGACAATTCCATGGCTATGTCTTCTCACAATATTTACTTCCCTGAACCCCTGTCTAGCAGGGCAGCTAGCATGATCCCCAGGGACAATTTCCTATCTTCCATCCAATTGTCAAGGTTCATTTTGAGGAGGACTAAAGATGCACTCTTCTTGACATGTATGGGAATATTTTTCCAGGATCTGGGGAGTCTCTGGGTCAGAAGCACATCCCTCCAGAATGTTTTGTTCATTGTGATTACAAGGTTTGGAACCCTAGAGTGTGTGGCTGTGATGGATTTGGATTTCTTTACATGTAGCATGTCCAACAGCTCTGGGTTTGGCATGGCATTGTATGTTAAGCAGAGATCGCCTCTGAGTACACGATATGTGACAGAGTATAGATGGATGATTTTCAGACGGTCAAAGTAGGGCATCTGGTTTATGCCTGTGATTCTTTTAGAGAGTTAGGTCTGCAGCCTTTCTAGTTGTTGCAGATGTCTTCTGAGGTACATACCAAATGGGGGTTGTAATCTGTACTGCGTCTACTGAGAGATGACTACAGTGGAACAATGGCCTCCTTTTTCCTGGATGAAAAACCCTTAGTAATGAGGTGTGCCATATAGATAGATTTCCAGACTGTTGTGATGTGGTTATCAAAGGTGAGACCACTGTCCACCTGTGTCCCTAAGTCTCTTATCACACTTTAGGTGTTTAGTGTACTGCCACCTATGTGGTACTTCATGGGTACATGTCCCTTCCCAAAGGGGATAACTATACATTTCTTGGTATTGAGCTTGAGGCCATGGCTCAGGTACCAAGCATCTCTTTCTGTAAGGGTCTTCTGTAGAATATCCACATCATGTGGGGATTCAATATTGGCTCCCAGTTTGCAGTCATCTGTGACCTTTGTTAGCCATAGTCCCTTAGTGTTGGCTTGTACTTCAGAGCAGTAGATACCAAACAAGAGTGGTCCCAGGACAGAACCCTGAGGTACTCCATCTGTCACTTATCTGGAGCTGTATTTTGAGTCGCCTACTTTTACAGTGTGGGTTCTGTCAGTACAGCAGTTGGCAATCCATCAGGTGACATAGGGATTAATGGCCAGCTTAGTATGGTTATCTATGATTCCAGACTGGGGGATGGTGTCGAAGGCTTTGGCAAGGTCCAGATAGGCTGTGTGAACCGACTTACCCTCATCCACAGCATTGGAGACTGATTCAAAGATGTCAAACAGGTTCAGGAGACATGATATTCCCTTCACAAACCCAACCTGGGTGGGGTCCAGTGTCTGCAGGTTGCCAATGTCTTTATTTATAAGTTCCATGATAATACATTTCATGGCCTTGCAGATCAGGCACATCATACTGCTGAGGCGGTAGTTCCCAGAATCCAAGGTGAATCCCCCCTTGTGGACTGGGATAACTGTAGCTGTGCACCACTCAGTGGGCACGAAGCCTTAGGTGTGGCTTTGATTAGACATGGCACATAGGAAAGGTGCCAGTTCATTTTGTAGTTCATGTAGTACACAGCCTGGGATGTTGTCTGGTCCCATGGATGCTGTTTTCTTAGCTCTGAAGAGTGTGGTTTTTACCTGTGTGACTGTTATTACCAGGATCTTCCAATCTTTCAGTATTGAGATGGGCCCTTTAGGGGGTGGGAGGGGGGTGCAGTTGGCACTGAATCGGTCTGCCAGGATTTTGGTAATATTCTTGGGATCAAAATATTTAATGCCATCCTGTTATAGCTCAGAGCAGATCTGAGCATTACCATTTAGATTCCTGACATAGCTGCTGAACAGCTTGCAGTTGTCTTTGGCATCTTTGGCTACATTATGTTCGTAACTAGCTTTGGAGGATTTTATGTGGGATCTCAGCTTCGTACTGAGGCTGGTAAGGGAGTATTTTGCATCCTGGAAATTCCCTCTTTTCTGCAACAGTGCCTTCCTTTTGTTGTACAGTTTGTTTATGGCAGGGGACCACCACATTGGCTTCGTTTTCTTGGTGGGGAGCATCTTGGTTCTATTTGGGATTGCACGATTCATGCACAAGTGGATGTGCTCATACAGTGCCTTAGTGTAGGATTCAGCAGTCGTCCTTTCAGTTCCCATCTGCATGGGTGTCATGACTTTAGTCACATCTGACATGTGTGGCATGAAGTTGGCTTTGGAGATGTGTGTTATGGAGGTTTCCTTACTTGGGTGTGGGGGAGGGATGTGGATGTTAAGGATGATCAGCTTATGGGCAGACCTAATCACCAATGGGGTGACCATAAGTGTGGAGCATTGATTTACCATGTTAGTAATGACCAGGTGTAGGATATTGGAGCCCTTGGTGAGACTATGGGTTACTTGATCCAGGGCATTGGGAATTATGACTTCCAAGAACCACTGGGCACACGTGTTGGTACACAAGTAGTTTTCCCAGTTAATAGCAGGGTAGTATAAGTCACCCAGTATTAAGGTGTTTGGTTGTATCATAATAATTTCCAGTATGTTTAGAAAGGTGTAGTGGGAATCTTGGGGCATAGTGGCAGATCTGCAGCAAGCTTTACAATTTGGATTGCAGTCTTACCTAGTGTTAGTTGCACTGGGAGTATTTCAGATGCATTCTGTTGGGCAAGTAGCCTGGTGGTGTGAATATCCTTGGCGAATATGGACACTCCTCCACCTTTAGTGTTTTAGTCCTGGCTTGGTGGCCAACAGGTGTGGTAAGAGCTGTACCTGATATTACAGGGGTGCTCTCTAGAGCCTTGGATCAGATCTATATTACTGTACAGATATCAATGTTCTCCCATTTCTAAAAGCACCCAGTGACTGAGAATGGCCACAAAAGCATTGATTCACACACACACACACACACACACACACACACACACACACACACACACACACACACACACACACACACACACACACACACACACACACACACACACACACACACACACACACACACACACACACACACTTTCACAGTTGCTTTGTCTGAGATTAAAACTCCTACCTAATTAGTACATCACACTACAGCATTACACAGTTATAGCACGCACCACTGACCTTACTTGGGTTACTTTTTCCCCAAAGGGGTATTTCAAAGTGAATGACATCAGCAGCACTGCCAAAGTAGGGCAATGGCAATTGTAGTGAGTGTGAATGGTCTCAAAATCATTGACACCTACACAGCAAAACATACATTTTAAAATCGCCATGTCTGAGAATAGAACCCCTACCTAACTAGTATATTACACTACGCAGTTATAAAATGCACCACAGAGCTTACAGGGTTACTTCTTCCCCAAAGGTCCATAGGTTCATAGGTTCATAGGTTCATACTAGGCTATCTGCCCTTGGGCATTTATAAGCCTAGCCAGAGTGTGTTTGGCTTTCGCCACACATTTTAAATTAATTTTGCTATGCCCTTTTTCGAGGTTAGTATACTGTGCCTCTGTCTAACAGTGACACAGAAGTGATACCCGGGGTAAACCTATGATCTCCCATCCACTCATCAAGATTCCTCTTGAAGAGAGTCAATGAGGGACTCTGCCTAACCTGGACTGGGATTTTATTCCAGAGTGAAGGGAGCCTCTGGGTTATGAATCTGTCCCTCCAGCATGTCCTATTTATTTCAGTGCTGAGGTTCAAGTCTCTCAAGCACAAAGCTCAATGGGATTTGGATTTTCTGAGGTGCAGCATGTCCATTAATTCCGGGTTGGACATAGCTTTATACGTTAGGCACAGATCGCCTCTGAGCAGGCGGTACGCCACTGAGTAGAGCTGGAGTTTCTTTAACCGGGCAGCATATGGCATCTGTTTTTGCCCTTTGATCCTCTTGGTGAGGTACTTTTGGGGTTTTCCAGTTGCTGCACGTGTCTGGTAAGGTACTTCCCAAAAGGGGCATTGTACTCAATTATGGGCCTGATGAGGGATGAGTAAAGAGGCACGGTGACCTCCCCTGAACTAGATGTGAATCCCTTCATGATTAGGTGGGCTATATAAAATGTTTTTCTAACCACTTTGGCCACGTGGTTGTCAAATGAGAGATTGCTATCATCTTGGGTCCCCAGGTCCCTAATTACTACTTCTGTACTTAATGGATTACCACCTATGTGGTAATTTGTGGGCAGTTTGTTTTTGCCAAAGGGGATGACTATACACTTTTTGGCGTTTAGCTTGAGGCCATGGTTCTGGCACCAGTTGTCTGTTTCTATGAGGCCCTTTTGGAGGATGCTTGTGCCGGCTGGAGAGTCTATTATGGTGCCCAGTTTGCAGTCATCTGCGAACTTGGTCAGCCACAGTCCTTCCGTGTTGGCCTGTACCTCCGAGAAATATATACCGAACAAGAGAGGTCCCAGGACTGAGCCTTGTGGGACACCACTTGTAACTGGTTTGGAGTCTGACATGGCTCCAACAATTCTAACCATGTGGGTTCTGTCCTTGAGCCAGTTTGCAACCCATCTAGTGACATAGGGGTTTATATTTAAGCTGGTGAGCTTATCTATAATGCCCGAGTGGGGTATTGTATCAAAGGCTTTTGCGAGGTCCAGGTAGGCTGTGTGGACCACCTTCCCCTAGTCAATGGCCTTGGTGACTGTTTCAAAGAAATCAACCAGGTTTAAGAGGCAGGATCTGCCCTTAACAAAGCCGAACTGGGTAGTATCCAGTGTCTGTAGGTCCCCAATATCTTTATTTATGAGGTCTATGATTATCCTTTCCATAGCTTTGCAGACCAAGCTAGTCACAGTGTATTTCAAAGTGAATGACATCAGCTGCCCTGCCAAAGTAGGGCAACGGGGTGTGTAGTGACTGTGAATGGCCGCAAAAGCATTGATCACCACACACACACACACACACACACACACACACACACACACACACACACACACACACACACACACACACACGCACACACACGCACACGCACACACACACACACACACACACACACACACACACACACACACACACACACACAGTTGCTATGTCTGGAATTTGAACTCCTACCTAACTAGTACATCACACTTTAGCCTTGCACAGTTTTAGCATGTGCCACAGAGCTTACAGGGCTACTCCTTTCCCAAAAGTGTATTCCAAAGTGAATGACATCAGCAGCCCTGCCAAAGTAGGGCAATGGGGAGTTTAGTGACTCTGAATGGCCACAAAAGCATTTATCCATACACACACACACACACACACACACACACACACACACACACACACACACACACACACACACACACACACACACACACACACACACACACACACACACACTTGCCCTGGCTGAGATTAGAAGTCCTATCTAACTAGTACAGCTTTCTATAGCATTACACAGTTATAGCACACGCCACAGAACTCATAGGGCTACTCCTTCACCAAAGGTGTATTTCAAGATGAATGACATCAGCAGGCTTGCCAAAGTAGGGCAATGGGGAGTGCAGTGTGCGTGCATGGGCCATAAACCATTCATCTGGAAGGAGACACACAACACTCAGGCACACACAGGTTTATATTTCAGAGGTATGTGTATACAACTGCTAGATGAATACTGACTTGTACAGTCATGTTACACAGTTATCACAAGCACCACAGACACTATAGTGCTGAGGGATACCAGAAGCAAACGTCTACAGTGATTGACATTTGCACATCATGTGGTTTTAGCCAATTGGATGTGTGTTGGGTGGGACAGGCCTCATGATGGGAGTCTTTGTCACTGTCTGTCACTCTCTTCCACACATCTATGTATGTGTAACTTTGGCCTATTATAGTGTGTTTTCGTTGGATATATGTGTGTATTCCTATCCAATGTGTGTGCAAAGCATGACTGGTGTGCAATGTGGAGTGTGTGCACAAACATCTGTGACTGTTAGATATGTATAGTCCACTGTTGTTGCCAGAGATGGGCTTCTAAGTGTGGGAGCATGCCCAGTATGACCTTTCAGTATTTTGTTGTCAGACATGGGCTTCTTGTGGGAGCATGCCCGGTATGACCTTCTGTTTTGAATGTGTGAATCCATTCCAGGTAGGTTGTCCTCCAGTGCAGGCTTTTATGTTCTACACTTACAGTTAGTAACCTGTTTCTGTGGGATATCTGTAGATCGGTTGACAATATGTGGTCAAAATGGGCAAAGGATAGTGGGTTACTGTAGGCAATTGTGTCTGTGCTGCTTCTGCTACATGGGTTTGGTGCTCGCAGAGATATTAAGACATTCGTACTGTTTTACACTGTGATGTTTTATGTTATCAACTACTGTCAGGTATACATATTTGCTTGCAGCAATTTCCTGAGGAACACAGGGTGAATGAACCTGTGTCCAGTATTGTGGTCTGCAGCCTACATATTCTTGTACAATCATGCCATTCTGGAGGGGAAGCTACAGACACTTGCTGATGGGTCTGTGTAAATGGTTCAGCACCTTGGTATAGTGGTGGCTGAGGATCCCATGCTTGTACAAACATCGACATGACAGTATGACCATATCCTGCTGTGGCCATACCTCACATCTGTATAGATTCAAACAGGATACCCAGAGGCAGGGGTTATATTTTTGGTCATTACCCCTTCACAGAAGGGATAGTATGTACACATGACTGAGTTTCAGACTTCACTCACTCCATGGCATCCATGCTGTTATTCCATCCTCTTCCAAACATTATGCAAACAATTATCTGATAAGTTCCCTATAGTTATCACTTCATCCAAGCAGTAATTCGGTGTTGGTCCACAGTTCATGCAGTAGGACACGGTGGACATGTTACTGGGATTTGTTGATATGGCCTTGCATTTGGGTTCTGTGGACTGTGTTATGTTGTTATTTGGGAGTACATGACATAACATACATTGGCAGTATGGGTGAGACATAGGCCTTTGGCGGAGGACTGTAGGGCATTTTGTAGTGATGCAGGCCATCTGTAGCAGGCCATTGCATTGTGTCACTCCTACAGTCTCAGACTAGAAGCCACTATATTCCCCTGATGTGACCTGTGGTGGACATGTTACTGGGATTTGTCGATGTTGTTATTTGGAAGTCCATGACATACATACATTGGCAGTACAGCTGAGACACAGGACTTTGGCGGAGGACTGTAGGGCATTTGGTAGTGATGCAGGCCATCTGTAGCAGGCCATTGCATTGTATCATAGGTTCATAGTTTCATAGGTTTATACTAGGCTATCTGCCCTAGGGCATTTATAAGCCTAGCCAGAGTGTGTTTGGCTTTCCCACCCATTTTAAATTAATTTTGCTATGCCCTTTTTCAAGGTTAGTATACTGTGCCTCTGTCTAACAGTGACACAGAAGTGATACCCGGGGTAAACCTACGATCTCCCATCCACTCATCAAGATTCCTCTTGAAGAGAGTCAATGAGGGACTCTGCCTAACCTGGACTGGGATTTTATTCCAGCGTGAAGGGAGCCTCTGGGTTATGAGTCTGTCCCTCCAGCATGTCCTATTTATTTCAGTGCTGAGGTTCAAGTCTCTCGAGCACGTAGCTCGATGGGATTTGGATTTCCTGAGGTACAGCATGTCCATTAATTCTGGGTTGGACATGGCTTTATACGTCAGGCACAGATCGCCTCTGATCAGGCGGTATGCCACTGAGTAGAGCTGGAGTTTCTTTAACCGGGCAGCATATGGCATCTGTTTTTGCCCTTTGATCCTCTTGGTGAGGTACTTTTGGGGTATTTCCAGTTGCTGCAGGTGTCTGGTAAGGTATATCCCAAAACGGGCATTGTACTAAATTATTTGCCTGATGAGGGATGAGTAAAGAGGCACGATGACCTCCCCTGATCTAGATGTGAATCCCTTCATGATTAGGTGGGCTATATAAAATGTTTTTCTAACCACTTTGGCCACGTGGTTGTCAAATGAGAGATTGCTATCAACTTGGGTCCCCAGGTCCCTATTACTACTTCTGTACTTAATGGATTACCACCTATGTGGTAATTTGTGGGCACTTTGTTTTTGCCAAAGGGGATGACTATACACTTTTTGGTGTTTAGCTTGAGGCCATGGCTCTGGCACCAGTTGTCTGTTTCTATGAGGCCCTTTTGGAGGATGCTTGTGTCGGCTGGAGAGTCGATTATGGCGCCCAGTTTGCAGTCATCTGTGAACTTGGTCAGCCACAGTCCTTCCGTGTTGGCCTGTACCTCGAGAAATATATACCGAACAAGAGAGGTCCCAGGACTGAGCCTTGTGGGATGCCACTTGTAACTGCTTTGGAGTCTGATCTGACATGGCTCCAGCAATTCTAACCCTGTGGGTTCTGTCCTTGAGCCAGTTTGCAACCCATCTAGTGACATAGGGGTTTATATTTAAGCTGGTGAGCTTATCTATAATGCCCGAGTGGGGTATTGTATCGAAGGCTTTTGCGAGGTCCAGGTAGGCTGTGTGGACCACCTTCCCCTCGTCAATGGCCTTGGTGACTGTTTCAAAGAAATCAACCAGGTTTAAGAGGCAGGATCTGCCCTTAACAAAGCCAAACTGGGTAGGATCCAGTGTCTGTAGGTCCCCAATATCTTTACTTATGAGGTCCATGATGATCCTTTCCATAGCTTTGCAGACCAAGCTAGTCAGGCTTATGGGGCGATAGTTTCCAGGATCCATTGAGGCACCACCTTTGTGGAGAGGGACCACTGTTGCTGTACGCCACTCTTTCGGTACATATCCTGTAGTAAGGCTTAGATTGAACAGTAGTTTTATGTTTGGGTTTAGCTCATCTTCGGGTTCATGTAGGACGCAGCCCAGGACACCGTCTGGTCCCATTGATGCTGTGTTTTTTGGTTTGGAGAGGGCGGCTCTTACCTGAGCATCTGAGATGACAGGGGGGCAGCACTCTGCTGGGATAAATATTTGCCCTTTTGGTGGGGAGGGGGGGGAGTTTGCGCTGAACCTGTCAGCTAGGATGTTGGCAATGTCTGTGGGTTCGGTGTATTTTTTGTCATTTTGGACTAATTCTGAGCATATCTGGGAATTCCCACCCAGGTTCCTAACATAACTAAAGAAAGCCTTGTGATTATCCTTAGTGTCCTGTGCAATTTTTCTCTCGAAGCTGGCCTTAGACGATTTTATGAGTGCCCGTAGTTTTTTGCTAATACGGATCAGAGATGCCTTCCCTTTTTGGGATTTTGCTCTATCATGTAGTAGCTTCCTCCTTCTATTGTATAAGTTGTTTATGGATGGGGTCCACCAGACAGGACGTCTGCCTTTGGAGGATTGGGTCTTGGTTTTATTTGGGATTGCATGATCCATGCATTTCTGAAGGTGTTCATAGAATGCGTTTATAAAGGATTCTGCAGTCTGGGCCATATTTTCTACAGGCCCGGGGGCTTTGAAGGATTTTACCTCGGTTTTGAGGAGTGTGAAATTTGCTTTAGAGAAGTTTTTTACTGTGTTTTTTTGGGCAGGGGGTGGGGTCGGGATGTGAATATCCAGTGAGATTAGTTTATGGTCTGATCTTACCAGTGAGGGATACACTTCTGGTCTGGAGCATAGAGTCCCCATGTTGGTCATGATCAGGTCCAGTATGTTTTCCCCTCTTGTGGGAGTGGTAACAAGTTGTTCCATAGCATTTGAGTTTATAAATTTTAGGAACCTTTGGGCTAGGGTGTTGGAGCTAGAGTAATGCTCCCAGTCTATGTTTGGGTAGTTAAAGTCGCCCAATATAATGGTGTTTGGAGAGACCTTCATATTTTCCAGTGTTCTCAGGAAGGCTGAGTGGGGTTTCTGGGTTTGGGAGGGTGGTCTATAGCATGCTATAAACTGGAAGGCAGTTTTACCCACTGTTAGTTGCACATGGATAGTCTCTGATGCTTTGTGCTGTGCCACCAACCTGGAGGTGTGGGTATCTTTGACGAATATTGATACTCCCCCTCCTTTTGTGGTTTGGTCCAAGTTTTGGGGCCGAAAATCATGGTATGAGGTATAACCTGGTAGGGCTGGGGTGCTCTCGGGAGCCTTGAACCAGGTTTCTGTTACTGCACAGATATCGATGTTCTCCATGCTAAGGAGAGTTTTGAGTGCGTGCATCTTGAGGTTTAGACTTCTGGTGTTGAGAAGAATTACTCTTAGTTTCTTATCCCTTGTGATACCTATGGAGGTGGATTTGTCTTTTGAGCCTTCCCTAAAAAAGGCAGTATGGGGGTATCAAGAGCCTTTGCCAATATCCAAAATCCCAGGGGTGACAGGTCCAAGCCGTCCCTAGTGAAGCATCGTGGCTTGCCGAGGATGTCATCCCAGGCTGACAGGCATTGGATCCCCTTTGAATGACACCAATACTTAGCCAATTGTTGAAACTGATCATCTTGTCTTCATATTGTGGCATCATTCTTGGTGAGGGTAAGATGCTACTCAAGGTCAGGGTCATACCGGCCTGGGCTACATGCTCAGAGAGCTCCTCTATGTCTCTTTTCATGCAGTCCAGGGAGGTACGTCTCAGGTCATTCACACCAGCATGGACAATGACTGGGTCATATTTGTACATGCCTTGGAGTGAACTGAGTGCTTGTGTTATGTGGCGGATCCTAGCACCCGACAGGCAGCTCACCGTGACCTTCTCCTTGTTTAGCCTTGTGAGCGGGATGTCAGTGTGCCTGACGATAGAGTCACCTATTACAAGTGTATCAGGAGTGTTGTTTAGCCTTAAGGGCTGTGACTGTTCGGCACACTGGCTTTGTGAGCTATGTGTTGCACGTGTTTTGTTTTGGGGTAGCAGTTGCTTGGGTGTCTGCTTTGGAGGTCTCTGCTGCTTAGGCAGATTTTTATTTAGAGCCTCCGAGTATGTTTTTGTGTGTTTATGTGTTTGGTTTGCTGTCGTGGTAGGTCTATGTATGACTGGAATTGTAGTGAGTGTGGTTTCCTTCTCCTCCTGACTGGTTATGCCAGTACTGAGTTGAGAGAGCCTAGCCTCCAGTTTGGCTATATGGTTGCATCTCTCACATGTGTCCTACAGTCCCAGACTGCAAGCCACGATATTCCCTTGGGGTGACAGGGTAGGTGTACAAGGTGTTAATGTCAATAGTTTATGTCATTGTTGATCCCATGGTGTGGATGCTGGCAGGGTGCTGCTTACAGCTAGGGATACACCTGCATGGGACACCTCTTCAGCATGCTGCATTCTGTGGCTATTTCCATACAGAGGTGGGCGTCATATTGTACTCATTCCCAATGGCAGGGATAAGACCTGTGAGGTACCTGTGGGTGATGGTGGGGGGAGCTGGGTGCATGTGTGCTATGGATGCTACTTGCATCTGACTCACAGATATACATGAGGCATTCCACTTATGCTGGCTTGTGTAGGGACATCAGCAGTTTCTCAATACTTCATACTTGTGACCTTTGTGGTCTGCCAGTGTTTGGCCAGACGTCATCGGTATTCCATACTACAAACCCACCTAATGTGCTGCTAACCTGTATGTACAATTCCAAAGGTGTGTCTATTTGACAATAACATTTTATACACTGTATGTCTGGGGTACTTACACCTGTGTACTGTTTGTATGTCTGGGCCCACATTCATGCCATGTCCGTCTTTCAGATGGTGACCGATATTACATCCAAATAATTACTATGGCATACTGCTGGAATGTGTCTTGCTGGGATGCATTGTGTTTGGCACTGGAGTTGTGAGAACTTAGCCCTGTCATCCGCAGTACTGGCTAGTGGCCATCAGGACAAACCTCACCATGCCTACATGTTGACCACTCTCACACAATATGCAAAACACACCAACCTAACACACACAGCCCTGCATATTGTCCACATGCTACAATCTATCCTGTTACTTTGGCTGGCTCAAGTAATCTGTGCTCCATTGTTATTATACCTACACATACATGTTACTACATTTCTACAAAGCATTGTGGGGGGGGGGGGTACACCTGACAACTGTACACATTTGCTATGACTGTACTGGTATTTCATGTACTCCATTTCACTCTGTATTCTCACCTATCATGCAGACTAGAGGCATATCAGTGTACTACAGTTCTTAGGTTTTATTGACCTACAATTCAGTTTCAGACTTCTTACCCTTCAGAACTAACATCCCACTGCCTGACCTGTTGTAGTCTGTCTGTGTAGGTCTGGAGGGGGCTGTTCTCCATAGCCATCAATCAGAGGCCTTAGCAAAGCCTTTCTTTGTGTTTGTCTATGCCTGGCCTGCTGGCTGTGACTGTTGTTGGGTATGTCAGCCTCCCTGACCATGGACACACATGTGGCCTACCACATTTCCTGCAGTGGATTTTGTCACCTTGTTTAGTACTGGCCACTATGGTGACATCAGTATTTATTACAGATTTCATGCTGCCACTATAGGTGTCTACTATCTGCTGGCATCCCATTCAGCCACCCGATTCCATTGCATGTTCACATACATACCACAGATACAAGTGACAAAACATACACTCCATTCAGCAATTGATAGAGAGAGTGACTTACCTTGTGACAGTTCCAGTATTGAGGATGGTGCTGGAGGGCTGACTATGTCAGATGCACATAGTACACTCCCTACACATGGTTAAGCACAGGTAGTGTCATGTTTGACATTCCTTTTACTGCATGTGTGAGTCAGAGAGAGGTGTCATTCCCTGGGTTTCTATCGTGTCAGTGTATGTGCTATGCATTGCATCTTTGATGAGGCCTGGCCATGCTGGGCATGCCTCCTTCTACCTATTGGGGCAGGCTCAGGTTGTTCCTCCTCTGAGTCACTCTGTGCCTGTGCAGACTTTGGCAATGGTGGGGGGCTGTGTGGCCCCGCCCCATGCTGTTCCTGCAGCAGCTGTTTCTGCAGGATCATATTGTGTAGCATGGTACATACGATGACAATTTGGGTACGTGTAGCTGGTGAGTACTGCAAGGCACCACCAAATATGTCCAGGCACTGGAAGCATGACTTGAGAATTCCAAACACATGCTCTATTATGATTCTGGTCTGTGCGTGTGCCTCATTATGGAGTTCTTGTTCAGGTGTGTGTGCATTTCTGATGAGTGTCATCAGCCACAGCACCAGTGAGTAACCAGCATCCCCCACTAGGTGGCCGTAAGGGATGTCCCCACTGGCAAATCTCTGGTACAGCTGCATCATATGCCAGATGTGAGAATCGTGATAGCTTCCAGGGCAGCCAGCACAAGCATTCATTATAATGCCCTGGGCATCTCACATGAGCTGGCAGTTGATGGAGCGGAAGCCCTTGCGGTTGATGTAGACCCTACCCTGCTCACCGGGTGGTGCTTTATTGTGTATGTGCATGCAGTCTATAGCACCCACTACCTCAGGGTATTCTGCTATTTGATGGAAGAGACGCATATTGCTGGACAACGCCTCATGGATGTTGTGGAAATATACGTGCTCACCGGCATTTGCTGACATGGCATCCAGGAACTGGTTGAGTACCCTGGATGCTGATGCCTATGAGATCCCCATGATAACCCCAGCTGGCTTTTGGAAGGTACCTGTGGCTATTATTCTTAGGCCTACATGTACCTTGGTATCCACTGGGATGGATTCCCCTCTGTTGTTTCTGTGTGTGAGGTATGGCCGGCACAGGTCAACAGTTTGCTGTAGGAGGTCCCTGTCCACCCTATAGTGCTCCACTATCTCCAGCTCATGTAGACCCTGGTAGGTTACCCTGGGTCTGTACACTCTTCTCCTCCTTCTCACTGTGGGTTGGTCATCAGCATTCTCATCCTTACCACCCTCAGCCTCTTCCACATGTTGATTTATGATAGCTGCTGCAGCCCCTATCATTTTGTTGCTTTTGTTTGGTAAAGTTTCCCCGCTTGAGTTTTGTGGGAAAAAACAGAGGGAAAGGTGTTTGCATAGTTTATAGTAGTGTGTTGGGGTGGACTGGGCTGCTGCCTGTGTAATTGGCTGATTTTGATACATTTCACCAGCCAGCTATACTAGTTTTCCTTGATTTCCTTCCTACTGCTGTTTTCCCTTTCCATTTCCTTCCTGTTTAAGCCCAGGGGCATGCCGTTCATACCCAGTGCTCAGATGTGCACAGAGCTGCTATTTCTTGGTTTACTTTTTTGTTTTCATTTAAAGCATGGTGCGCTGTGCGTACACCCGCTTAGACAATGTAAAAAGTGCTTGGCAGCTTCAGACACCCCCTTGCTTGCTCTGCTAAGCTAAGGGCAAACCCGAACCACAAGGCTCCACTAAGTTTACATTATGCCTGAAATACCTCTCTATGATGTCAGCTAGCTCTTTGGCTTGCACCATGGTCTTTCTGCACCTACACAGTTGGGTGCAGGCTAGCCATGAGGGGAAATGTGAGATTCAGTATCATTCCCCTCATTTGCATAGGATTGCCTGCTAATGCCTAGTTACAAGTGTGACACTGAGCCTTCCCCCTTAGCAACCACTATTCCCTGGCCTTGTTGCCTTCTGCCTGCCGTTGACTTTAATGGCAAAATTGTGATTTTGCAGGGAAAGCTTTTTTCAGGGTTTTTCTATTATTTTCCAGCTGATCCCATTTGCGCACCGCTAACCTACGCTTAAACAGCCGAAATCGGCCAAAAAATAAGTAAAAGTTATTTTTCTTATTTTTGCAACTGTATTCCATGCCAAAGGTCATATATTTGGCCATTGGCATGCTTTACACGCTATATACACTCTTTCTTTGGAGTTGTCATGGCTCTGTTTTGTAGTTTGCAGAAATGTACTAGGTTACTAATCGAGTACATTTCTGCAGATTACACTAGTCCTGCATGGCCAGCTGCCAGCTTCCTGGATCGCAAATTCACCTTATTTGCATGGTTTTCACCTGCAAATGGGGTAATTTGCATACAGGAGCTGTGTCTGTGCAGAAATAGTGCAGGAGCACTCATGCACGTCCTGGGAGCTTGTTCCTGGATCTCTCGGCAGCCATATTGCCTCCAGCAGCTCCTGCACTATTCCTGAACGCCATCCAGAGGTTGCTGAATCCTGGGGCATGTGTTTGGTAAGTGTTTTTTGAGCAATTTTTTTCTAAGTGAACAGTGTTGTTGTGGATCTAATAGTGTGTGGAAGTGTGTTCCCTTTAAAAGTGTGATAGAATGGTTTATTGAATATAGTATATATAGTTAATGGAGATGTTTTGTTTTTTAGCTTAGGTTTTTACGTGTAAATGGGATAAGATAAAAGATTTAGAGAAATGTTTTTACTTGTGTTGCTGTCTTTTTTTTGATTTTCTTTACCACAATCTCAACAATTTAAATAAATATTAAAAAAAAAAAGTCAATACCATTGCCTATAATAGGAATCCTATTTGAATGAATAACAATGAACAATATAGGTCCATTTATGAAGTGAAATAGGGATCATCAGAATATACTAATGATACTCAATTATGTGATAACGTTTAATAAGTTCACAAAGATTTAAGGGCAAACATTTAGATAAAGAACTATAAGTATTTTTCTTCTGAGTTAGAATTCTCATAGAAATATTTCAAGATCAAGGCAAACTTTGTGTTTCCAGAGTAATGTTCTAAGCCTCAGCTGGATTCAATCAAATGGAATCTACAGATACCCTGAGGACTTAATAAATATACTGAAGAAAACGTGGGAAGAGTAAAAAAACATCCCTTTAGAAGTGTGATAGAGTACAGAGGATAACAACAGCAATGGTGTTGTAAAAGAAAATATGGAAGGGACATTGACAATGGGGCAGCACACTGTCTGGATGGCACAGTGGCTAGCATTGTTACCTCACAGCCTGAGGTTTTCTGGTTCGATTCTTGGCTGGGGTGCCTTCTATGCAGAATCTGAATGTCCTTCCTCTGTTCAGGTGGGTTTCTTCTGACATTCCAAAGACATGCAGTAGGTGTATTGGACACTCTAAACTTGCCATAAGTGCAAGTGTGGTATGAAAAAACTTCAGCAGCAGTGCTAGCCACCTGACAGTATAAACCTTAGCTCTAGATGATTGTCACTGTTGACGTGACACCCAGACTTCATGTGCAAAAATGGGAAAAGTGGTTCTGGATGGATTGATATGGAAAGGGTACAAGCAATACAATAAAATACATATAACAGAAATACATGGCAAAGCAGGCTTAACATAGAATGTTATACTTATGTTGGTGTGCACTTCTAAGAAAAGGTTACTTAAAGAATGGCTAAGAGAATTCCAAGCTATGGAAAAATAAATGAACTAAATCAGGGAGAGATTTTTATTTTAAATGAATAAACTAAGAAACATCCACTAGTTTCACCAAATCAAGGCACCACATGTCAACTTGTATTTTAGTGCTTTCATTCTATTTAATTTTAAAACCAGAACTTCATTAAAATAATCAATGCCTATGAATCATAGTTGTGAAGGTCAGCATACTTACCACAATGTGCAGAATACTTTTAAGCAACTACATGTTATGTTTAGTTTCATAAGTTCATAGGTAAGTACTTGCCAAGCTGCACTTGTGGGCTATTTTAAGCCCAGTCAATTGTCTTTTCTGTGTTCAAAATATCCTATCCCATTTGGTTACAGATTATCCTTACCCATCGCATGGTCGATGATTATAAATTACCCCTAATGAGAATAATTGGGATAATAGAAGGGACTTGAGCATGGAATAAAACATTTTGGAGCTGTCTTTCTGCATTAGTAGAATAGTGGCCAGTCCTGGGGAAAATTTTATCTTTTCCATTCTAAATTGTGGTTGAATATGAAACAGAGATGAACTTTTGTTTCATGTGGATGGGGAGTCTGTTCTACAGCAGCAGTATCTTCTATGACATATTCCTGTCTCTCAAAACTGCTCTGTTAATGTTTCAGAAGATCCCTAGACTGAGTATGTCTGATGGTATTTGACTTGCTAATGTGCAGTAAATCTTTCAATAATGAGTCAGTGAATGCCTTGCATGCCAGGCACAGGTCACCTCTTAGCAATCTGACAGAGCTTTGAATTAGTCCACCTAAGACATGTTGTTTAGGCCTTGAATCCTTTCTGTATCCTTGTGGGTGATGATTGGTGCATGTGTTTGGATCGATCTACTTCAGATGATCGATGTTTTAAAACTTGGAATTTCATATGGCCGAGACCGCATGGTTGAAGTTTCAAAACTTTGAACACTTGAAAGAAAAAGAAAAACAAAACAAAAACATTTTCCTGGATGTTTTTGCAGGGGGGCAAGCACCCTGCACCCCCACACCCCCTGCTATTTAAGTACACCAACTCCCAGATCACACTACATCAAGGTAAAGGGAAAATTTCCCATTCCATGTTGTATGGAGATCTCCATTCTGAACGTTTGATGTTTTAAAACTTCAAGCAAATGGTCTCGGCCATATGAAATTTGAAGTTTTAAAACTTCAATCATCTGAAGGGGGCAAATCTGGGCAGATACATGCTAAAGGGGACATGTTTGGCCTAATAAGGGCTCAGTAAACAGGAGCAATGACATCCCTAGATCTAGACACAACCCCTTTGTTTATAAGCTGTGGAATATAGAAGGACTTTTTTGCAACAATGGGCACATGTTGGTTAAAAGTTAGATCACTGTCCACATAATTTCCCAAATTCTGAACAACCACATCACCTCTTAGGGGTGTATTGTCAGTGTGATAGTTCCCTAGTTTAGATAACTTCCCAAATAATGCATTTTTGTCACTTAGCTTCAGTCCATGATTTTGGAACAAGTTATTTATTTGAGACAAACCTTCCTGCAGGAAGACTAAGCCATTTGAGGATTCGATGACTTCTCTTAGCTTGCAGTCATCTGTTTAGCAATAGCTATTTGAATTTACTTATTTTTTGTCATATTGATAATATGTTTAGGAATAGCTCACCTGTTTTATAGTTGCCACCTTCCTTATAAATTCTCCAGTTTGTACTTGTTCAATGTCACATGTGCCTCATTTTATTAGATGCACATCTTTAACCACCACTCCAGAGAAAGCCAACATTTAGCAGTGTTTTTTTTTTTTTGTATAAAGGACAGAGATAGCCAAAACATTGCATTCACTCTGATATCAATCTCTGATAGGGAAGGCAGTCTCTAACCTGCAGTCTAAATGTCTTATTGGCCTCTTCCCATTCTGTTAGCTTTCTAGTTATTTACTCCCAACTTTTTTGTTTCTTTACCAGTTTTCTCAAATAAATTCCAGTCCCATCTTGTCTATTCTCAGTAACCCTAATTGCAGTCATCCCTACTGGCAAAACCTTTCTCCATTCTCATGTTGGATTATTTATTAGAATACTTTATGAATATAATATCCTGTATGGCTGTTGTTATTCTCCTTTAGGATGTGCATCCAAAATCCCATTCTCTCCTTAATTCTGGAATTTCTCCCTGTTTCACCATCATCCTTTTCCACTTTGATATTGATTTGTAGCTTTCTGATTTTGTTGTGTATATGAACATTAACTGTGTAGCTCTAATCATCTCTTCAAATCAGTTAATCCTAAACCTCCTTGTTCTGTGGGAAGGATTAACATATCCCACTTGACCCTTGCACTCTTCCTCTCCAAGATAAATTCCTTCAACTCTTTATTAATTATTGTCCACAACATCTTCTCTGGTTGCTAAAAATATGCCTAACTATATAAAACTATAGGGGCTAAAAACATTTTCACTGTTTGTATCTTGCTATCCATATCCATAAATAAAAGCTTCCAGTTTCTCATTTTATCATTATTATTATTATTATTATTATTATTTTTATTTTGTTATTATTATCTTTAGTTTAATCTTTTCCCACATATCTTTAGCTACACTAACAGAGCCCTTTTTAATCCTTTCTCCTAAATATATTAATTTCATCATATCTCCATAAATAGGGGTGTTGCTGACCATTTCATGTTTGGGCACATAGTTTAAAGCTATAGCCTTTGTTTTATCTTCATTAATTGTGTATCCCGAAAGGCCCGAAGTTGCCTCAAGATGTTCCATTCAATGAGATGCTCTTTTCTGGTTTTATCAGGTGCAAAATAATATTGCCTGCAAATAAAGGTAACATTTCTAGATTACCATACCAATTATATCATTGAATTTCCAAGTCCCTTGTTTCTTTGCCAATGGGTCTAAATATAAAGAAAATAGCAATGGGGGGGGGCAGGACATTGCTTGTCAGACAGGAACACTCTTAATTCTTGACTCTGCCCCTTCGTATACCCTCCTAATTAACTCTATGAAATGAGATAAACTGTATTTTATTCTGTAAGAGGAAAGAGAACACTCCTGAATGGTTCTTCTCTTCAGACATAACTTCTCAGAGAGGAAGCCTCCCACTTTAATTTTTGCCTCTGAACCCTCATACATCCTCCTAGCTAATCTTATTATTGTATCAGGAATATGAATGTGTCCATTGCCCTGCTCACAGAATTACAGCTTACTCTTGTCAAATGTTTTCTCTGTATGAAAATCCCCAAAAAACAGTGGTATTTTCTTATACTCTGCTTCCCTCCAGATCATCATCACTTTCTTCCCACCTAGCTTCCAAACTTCCACAGGAATACCATCTATTCCTGGAGTCATTTTCTGCAGATTGATTGTACCTCACCATTTTTATATCATCTCACCCTGTCTTAACTATTTATTGCTGAACCTCATCTACCTCTAATCTTGGCATACTTAAGGCTTCTATAAATATTTCCATTTATGCTATTACTTGATTTCCACATTTCTCTGCTTTATCAATATTTTCATACAATTTCCAAAATATCTCTAATGCCTCTATATGATCTCTGGTTATTTTTATTGTTAAAGGCTCATTATATCTGCAACAATCCTATCTATTTTCTGTTGCCTAAGTCAATGTCCAGAAAGATTTTGCGATCTGGAGTTAACTAAAAAAAACAGTTGCTTAAAAGCAATTATTCTAAACTTATGTATGTTATCCAGATATTCCTTTATTTTCTCTTTAGCACTATACAGTTGTACCTCTTCTTGTTTTCTGAGATTCCCTTTATTCTGCAATACTTTAACCTTTGTAATTCTACCTAGATAATTCCTGTTACTTCTTAACCATATCACTATTCCTTTTATTTCCACCCTATTTTTAAGTTCTACATTCATTTTGCCCCACTCACTAGCTATAACTTCTGAAGAAATCTCCATCATCCCTAATATTGCTCAAATAATTTCCACTACCCATTCCAGTGTCTAATTTCTACTTCATTATGCTGTAATTTTATATTAGCTGTTGTTGTTGCATAATCTGAAATAGTTATTGGATGTGTGGTGAAATATTCAATTGAATGGCCATGTTACTGTGAAATATAATCTCTGCCTAATCCAGACTATTTATTGTATCTTGTGAAATAATATGTAACTACTCTCCAAGTTTTTACTACTGAATCTGTGTTTTCCATTCCAAATATTTTCATAAATCCCATAGAAATCTACCTTCTTTTGTTATAGTTTCCCTTCTATGTCTTCCAGATAGATCCTCACTGTTCCAAATCATAATCCAGTCTCCACCTGAAAGTAATATGCCCTGAAAGCTGATCATTTCTCCCAAAATGTTTTTTATGCTCCATAATAGCAGTTTTTGATGGAACATAAATGCATGCCAACAAATCCTCCTCCTTTGCTAACCACTTCTTACTACCACAAATCTACCATTATAATTTTTTTTCCACTGCTATCACTATTGGAGCTCCTCTAGCAATTAGAACAAATACTCCTTCTTTCCTTTGTCCCTGATACTCTGCTGAATAGCTATCCTGAAATCCTTTCTTTATCAAATTCACATAATCACTTCTTTCCAAATCTGCCTCCTGTAGCATTGCTATTTGTACTCTGCATTTCTTAATAGAATTCAGTACTATTTCCTTTTTTCTATACCTGTGATGCCATTCACATTCCAAAATAATATTGTAGCCATTATGATAAGAAGTTATTACCACATATTACATATAACAGCTTTTTTAAATGTCTATTTCCAACTTTTGTGTCACATGCACCCACTAATATTTTTTACATAGCTGCTTCTTGTCATCTCCATTTGAACCTAAGTCATATTCATAAGACTTTTTGTTTTAATGAAAACCTTCAAAAACTGTGTCAGAACACACCCATAATCTCTTAATTTAAAACAAGCATCAAATCCCCTATTAAAATGGATACTAGTATGAGACCCTATGAAATACAACATCACAGGTACAATGTCAGACTTTCTCAGTGATCTTCTCTCAGTGTATACAGCCAGACATCTCACGCATCCACTTCAACAGCAAGTTTATAAAACAACACAAAACCTTTTCAAGTATAACCCAGAAATGTTCTTTACTACATTATCATCTATTAACCGGAACATCCTAAACATCCTCCACTTAGATGATGCTGTAAATGAATTCAGTACAACTTTCCTGGATATCCTAAATAGCCACGAACCTCCAAGAAGGAACAGACTAAAAAAAAGTAGTGCAATTTAGCTAGCCAAAAGAGTAGAATGCTAATGTGGGATAAAGAAAAAACATGATAAGAATAGAAAAATGTAAAACACCACAATATCTTGAAAACTTCAGAATGTTTCACAATCATACTAAAAAGTAATTAAATGAAGAAAAAGCTATACTATAATAACTTTTAGAATAATAGTAATCTTAATCTTAAAATATTCTGGGCAGCCATTAATGAAACTTTGCATCCTGGATAAAAATTCAACCCTGACCCTCTCCCAATAACTCACCACTAAAAACTGCAATACAATTCACCTCATATTTCATAGATAGTATAGCACCTCTAACCAAGTATTCCCCAACATATAATCCTAACCCTGCCCAACAGACATGTATTGTGACAGCCACTTTCACCTTCAAACCTGTGTTGACATTCTATATAAAACTATAGTTAAACCTAAACCATGCTCTAATTCAGCTGATGGCCCTTCAAGCAAGTACCTCAAAATAGCAGCCAGTAGCATTGTCTATCCTTTTTTATTCCTTATAAATAGGTCTATCCAGGAATTCCACATTTCCTCTCTCTCAAAAAAGTCACATTTTAACTCTCTGCACAAAGGAGGAAATTCAGCATCCATTACTAACTGTAGACCTATAGCATTCCTATCCCCCTCTCCAAATACTTGAAAAATATATTCAAAAACAATTGCTAAACTATGTCTTGCAGTAAGAACTCCTACCTCCACACAGATGACTTCTGTCCTTCCCATAGTACTTAATAATGCACTTCTAACCTAAATAGAAACTCTCAATAAAGCTAGAGATAATAGCAAACTAGTCTCCTCCTTATTTATAGACTTTTCTAAAGTCTTCAACACAGTTTGTCACATCAAACTTCTATTTCAAATGTCCTCTTTAGGTTTCTCTCAGCCCACTCTTCTATGGTTCAAAAGCTACCTATCCAATAGATGCCAGTCAGAATAATGGCACCCACCCTTTCACCATACCTCTCAGTCATCACTGGTGTACCACAAGGCTCTGTCCTTGGTCCTCTCCTCTTTAATATTCTCACCAACACCCTTTAAATATTCACACAATGGGCCTCCCTAATACAGTAGGCAGACGACTTCACACATATGACAACATGGCACACTTCCAAAACTTGCTCAGGTAGCTTTAACAGCCACTGAAACATGGCTTTATACCTCACAACCCATGCTCAACCCTAAAAAATTACTATCCCCCCCAAAAGAAAAACAAACAAAAAAAAGGAAAAACAAATTTAAAGTCCTCTCTCTTGATAATACATCCATTGAAGTTGCCTCTCACAGCAAATTATAATGGATGATTGTGGATGATAATGTTACATTCAACCTGCATATACAAAACTGCATAAGAAAAACTCATAAAACCTAGTGATGCTTTACAGAGCCAAAAACTATCTCTCCAAAACAACTGAAACCACACTTTCCACTACTTATCTTCTCCATGCACTTCGTTATTGAGCTCCCATCCTTATTAACCTCTAGGTGTCACAAAACCCAAAACTTGAGCAATGCCATAACAAAGCTATTAAATTTGCTGCATGTACCTCTTTCAAAAATCATCAGTGTATAGAAATAAAAAGTCTAAAATTGTTAGAACTACCCCATCAACCAAGATATACACAGCTTCTTATCCCTTACAAAATTATACAGCATCCATCTGCTTATCTAGCACTAAATAACTTTCCACACAACTATGTTTCATATGGTCATTATGATCCAGTGACCAAAAACTCTTGCCTGTCCACAAACCTATCAATAACAAATGTCCAGGTAACCGCTCACAGATGTTGGTTCTGCAATACATTAAAGACATTTATTATTTGAAAAAGGCCATCAGTGCACATTAGAGTACTGCTTTTGGATGCCTTGAGCTAACTAATCAGTTAGGGCAACAACCGAGATTCATTTTCAAAAACAATAAAAATTGTTAAAACTATTCTAAAAGAAGGCAGGAGTTATGGCAGTGTTTTTACTAAAGATTCAGGCATAAAACAGTATGGAACATGTAAACAATGTAGACTCATTTTTGATTGTAGCAGGTTTCCTGTGCAAGGTTTCTCACGTTGATCACTGTTAAGGGTAGGTTTGACTGCAATACTAAGAGTGTTATACATATAACTTTCTGCCTATCTTGTCCAGCATTCTACTTAGGAAAGACTACTGGACCCTTGAGGACAAGAATTTATCAGCATGTATATGCAATTGGTAAGGCCAATTCCTGCAACACCCTTTACAATCATTCTTTGCTGTGCAAGTATTAAGAAAACAGTTGGCTTAGAGAAGGTGGAAAACCCAGAAAGGGGGGGGGTACTGGGAAAATTTTCTCGAAAAGAGGGAGTTTCATTGGCAAGTGCTATTAAAATCTGCTGCCTCACCGGGTATTAAGACTTAATATCCATTAAACCTATCTTGAAAATTAAGTCTGACTGCCTGTTATGTGATTTCCAGTATCAAATGTTTTAACAGTTCTATCCCACTACACAATCTTTTTCCATGATTATTCAATTTTCTAGTTTAACGATAATGCATTTTATTTGTTTTTAACCAAAGATTTTTTATACATACATTTATACTTATTCACAATATTATTATTGTGTATATATTTTACTCAGTAAGTCGGACAAATTTTGCAGAATTAATGTATAACTTTTATAATGTTCTAGTAGTGTTTTAATGGGTGTATGTCTTTAAAACTTGTTGGTGAATTATGACAGCTTCCTCAGGTATTTAAAAGGAAGGAAGTCGATACTACATTGTTTCTGATGAAGTTCCTCTTCAATTGGAATGAAAGCGTTCAAACATTGTGTGATTAAAGATTCTAGTGTGAGTTCTGGTGCAGCATTTTTATTTTATTTTATCCATATTAATTTTAGCAATTTCAAAATAAATGGATTTTTGTTCCTGATTTCCTCACTGGAGGGCAATATTGAGTTCTCTGGGTTTGTGGCCTTGTTCTAGATGAGCGTAAAGGGTATGATTAATTAATTAATGTGTAATTAATTAATTGATTATGGAGTTTTGTTTGTGTGTGTGTGTGTGTGTGTGTGTGTGTGTGTGTGTGTGTGTGTGTGTGTGTGTGTGTGTGTGTGTGTGTGTGTGTGTGTGTGTGTGTGTGTAATGCTATAAAATATATAAGTTCTGCAGACAAAAAAGAACCTACACATAAAGTTACAATGTTCATTTTTACATTAGATGAAGAGAGAAGATAAAAAATTACCAAATAAGCCATTTCAGGTTATTATAAATTAAACTATAATAGAGAGCCTTAGTTTTATTTTTGCAATTTAAGTGGGGTACTGTTAAACGCAGGGAGCTCTGGTTCATTAACTACATGAATTCTGGGTAACAAACTTTGTCCATTACCTTTATATCTATCTATCTATCTATCTATCTATCTATCTATCTATCTATCTATCTATCTATCTAGCTATATGTGTATGCATTTTTAACTTTATATAATACTTGTATTTTGGTGACCAGTAAAAGAGATATTAATTGTTTTGTTTCTGAGTTAGAAATATAATGATGAGCATTAGAACAAGTTTTAAAAGTCGTCTAATTATCTGCACTTGTAATACCAGAATTATTATATCTGCATTTACAGCTGTTTTATATTTGTTTGTGAAATAGGACTTACCTCTTCAGTATTTAACAGAAGCAAGGAAACCACATGCTATTGTTTGCAAAGTCACTTATGTCTTCTTTTCCTTCTGTATGTCTTCTGACTTTGTCAAACTTAACCTTCTAGGGTGACTAGATATTATCAGTAATCATTTGCCATAGTGATCATGACATGTTAAAACACTGGTGATGTGTTTTAAGATCTGTAATGCATTATCTATTTTTAAGAAAAGTACTCTGTATAAGACAATTTTCTTGCAACAACCTTATATTTCTTGGAAATGTCACAAACTGTGCTATGTGCAGTTTACAAATAAATCCATCTTTCCTGGAAGATAAAGCCATAAAAATGAAAAACTGCAAGAAGCCTTTTACCCAACATGGGAAGAATACAGACTTACAATACAGCATCACAGCAAGATCGCCTAAGTAGTGTGTGTTGTAATAAATGTTCAGTTTTCAGACAATGATTGAAAAATAAAAAGCTTCACAGGAAAAGACTGGTAGGACAAATTGTAGATTCTGCTGATTTTTGATTTAAAGAAAACATTTTAAAACTGTGACACTGCAATTTTATGTGTAGCAGTTTCATTGCTTCTAGTCTCTCAGAAAGCAGACACTCTAACATATTTTCTTTATTTGACAAGATTTTATTGTTTTATATTAATTTTTTGTCTGTTTGTTTGTTAGATCTAACACTTACTGTACATGCATTTCACCTTTGAACTGTAGTCTTTCAATAATCTTTTACTGTGGCAGAATGCAGACACTTCATATCTTGAGAAAATGATTCCCATTTTTTGATCACAAACATATCAGTACCATTTACAATTTCTTTTAACAAAAGTAACTGCAGATACGTCAGTAAACATTTAAAATGCTGGGACCCTTGAGAACAAGTCCCAAAGCATGGATAATGAAAGGCAGAAAAATAGACTTGTATATACCAAGTCTGAGATGTCCGTTTCTCTGATTATTCCCTTTTCTTTGAGATATGTAGAGAGAAACTAAAAACTGCCAAAGGTGCACCAGACAGAACAAAATTAAATAGGTGTAGATAAAACTTCCTGGTGAACCACCACAGCTAAAAACGTTGTTTATTTAAAAATAGAGACAAAGCATAAGAGCCTTCTAATGAAAGAGAGCTAGTCAGGTTTATAGGGCTATAGTTCCTGTGGTCCGTTGTGGCTCCACCTTTGTGGAGCGGGATAACTGTTGCTGTGTGTCACTCTATGGGTACATAGCCTACAGAGAGGCTGAGTTTGAACAGTGTGCTTAGGTGAGGGTTAGTTCATTTTGAAGTTCATGTAAGACATAACCTGGGACACCATCTGGTCCCATTTTTGGCTTTGGATGGGGCTGTTTTAACCTGTGTGTCAGTGATTGCCAGGGCACTACATTGTTTTTGTATGGTTATGGGCCCTTTAGGGGGTGAGAGAGGGGTGAAGTTTGCACTAAACCTGTCTGCCAGAATGTTGTCAATATCAGTCGGTTCAGTATATTTTGTGCCATTCTGCACTAAGACCAAATCTGAGAGTTTCCACTTAGGTTCTTGATATAGCTAAAGAACGCTTTGTGGTTATTTTTGGAGTCCTTGGCAATTTTTCTTTCAAAGCTAGCCTTGGATGATTTTATGAGGGATCATAGTTTCTTGCTGATACTGATCAAGGATGTCTTTCCTTCTTGGGATTTTACTCTTTTCTGCACTAGTTTTCTCCTTCTATTGTATAGCTTGTTCATGGCAGGGGTCCACCAGACTGGTTTCCTTTTCTTGGAGGAGTGAGTCTTGGTTTTGCTTGAGATAGCATGATCTATGCATTCTTGCAAGTGCTCATAGAGTGTATTTTTAAGGGATTCAGCAGCTTGGACAGTGTTGTTCTTTAGCTTGGGGGCTGTGAAATTTTCCACCTCGGTCTTAAGTAGCGTGAAGTTTGCTTTTAAAAAGTTTTTCACAGTGGTTTCTTTGATTGGGGGTGGGGGCGGAATGTGGATATCCAGAGTGATTAGCCTATGGTCTGATCTAACCAGTGAGGGTTTGACCTCCCGTGTAGAAAACCGGTCACCCATGTTGGTGATGACCAGGTCCAATATGTTGTCACGTCTGGTAGGGGTGTTGACCAGTTGATCCAGGACGTTTGAGTTTATAAATTCTAGGAAGCATTGGGCAAGGGAGTTAGTACTTGAATAGTTCTCCCAGTTAATGTTTGGGTAATTGAAATCACCCAATATTAGGGTGTTTGGTAGGACCTTCATATTTTTTAGTGTCTCCAGAAATGCGGAATGGGGGTCCTGGGTCATGGTGGGTGATCTGTAGCAATCTACTATTTGAATTGCAGTTTTGCCCATTGTTAGTTGCACATGGATGATCTCTGAGGCACTGTGCTGTGCCACTAGTGGGTATCCTTGATGAATATGGATACACCCCACCTTTTGTGTTTTGGTCTGGGTTCTGTGGCCAAAAAGTATGGTATGAGTTATAGCCTGGTAGTGCTGGGGTGCTGTCTGGAGCCTTAAACCAGGTTTCTGTTACTGCACAGATATCGATGTTCTCCATACTGAGGAGTGCCTCGAGTGCATGCATTTTGAGGTTTAGATTTCTGGCATTGAGTAGCATTACCCTCAGTTTTTGGTTACTTGTGCTATTTACGGTGGTGGGTTTTTCTTTTGATCCTTGCCTAAAAAAGGCACTATGGGGACGGCAAAAGCCTTGGCCAGTATTGAAAAGCCTAAGGGTGATAAGTGCAAGCCATCTCTTGCGAAGCAATGTGGCTTGTCGAGCATGTCATCCCAGGTGGACAGATACTGGATCCCCTTTGAATGACACCAGAAACTTAGCCAGTTGTTGAAATTGATCATTTTTTCTTTATACTGTGGCATCATTTTTGGTGAGGGCGGGATGCTACTCAGGGTCAGGGTCATACCAGCCTGGGATATGTTATCAGAGAGCTCTTCCATGTCTCTTTTCATGTAGCCCAGGGAGGTACGTCTCAGGTCATTCACACCAACGTGGACAATGACAGAGTCGTATTTGTACTTGTTCTGGAGTGACCTGAGTGCTTGTGTTATGTGGCATATCCTTGCGCCTGACAGGCAGCTAACTCTAACCTTCGCCTTGTCCAGCCTAGTTAGTGGGACATCAGTTTGCCTGACTATAGACTCGCCTATTACTAGTGTGTTGGGTATGTTATTTTGCCTTAAGGGCTGTGATTGCATGGCACACTGATTATGTGAAGTATGTGTTTCATGATTTGCGATGGGGTGTGAAGGTTGCTTGGGTGTCTGCTTTGGAGGTCTCTGTTACTTTTGCAGATTTTTATTTAAAGCCTCCGAGTATGTTTTCGTGTATTTATGTGTGTTATTTGCCAGTGTTGGTTTAGTAGGTCTAGTTGAGACTGGTGGTGTGTTGCAAGTATTTTCCTTCTCCTCTTGACTGCCAGTTCCAGTCTTGGGTTGAGAGAGCTTTGCCTCTAGTTTGGCTGTATAATTGCATCTCTCGCATATATCAGTGTTTGGTGGTAGGAGGAGAGGGTTGTCTGTGTACATGAGGCAGTTGTAACATTGCCACAAAATGCCCAGATTCACCAGTTGGACTGGAGAGTACAGGTATAGCCCTACCAGAGTTCTAACTCTTGCCCTAAAACTTGCACCCAGTTATCAACTGGCTTCCGTTACCCTAAAACCCCTCTTCCACTCTCTAACTCCCTATTGCTCTTTAACCTTAAAACACCCATCTCCCCTAGATCTAAACTTTCCAATCACTCCTTAACCCTATAACTCTCTTCATACTCCCTAAACCTAAAACTCCCTTCCTACTCCCTAAACCATAAACTCAAGCCACCACCCCTAAATCAACAACTTACTTACTTCCCAGTCCCTAACACTAAAACTCCTTTCCCACTCCATAACCTTTAAAATCTTCCTTTTGCTCTGTAATACTAAATATCCCTTAATGCTCCTTAATTCTAAGCCCTACTCCTGCTCCCTCGCTCAGCTGCTTGTCCCAAACTCATATTTGGGTTTAAGCATGAGCAGGCCTCCTCCCTACCCCCCCACCCCCACCCAAGGCTGCTTGGTCAAACCGATATTCAAGTTTGGGCATGAGCAGCAGCCTTACATGAGCTATGAGGTACTTGAATCTCTCATTTAGAGACAGTGTTATTTGAATATTTTGGACTTGACCACCTGTTGTGTTCCCAGAAAAATGACAACATATATATCAGTAGTATCTGCCAAAAGAAGTACTAAACAGATGTACAGTTCAACACACTGCTAATATCACATTAAATAAGCAAATTGTACCAAGCACAATCCATACACAAAGTAATAAGAGTAACACAATACAAGATAAGTAAACAACATGGAAGTAATATGTGCAAAATATTTCACAGTTGTTTATCCTTTATCTACAAATACTGTTTCCCACCCCATGTCAAAAATACTATAATCCCAGGAAACTAATTTTCCTTAGCAGTTTCTTAGGGAAAATGCACTCTCAGACTCTAGAGTTAATTACAAGCAAGGTTTTCTACTGAGCTGTAATCAAATGATGTACTACTCTTGTCAGATGTAAAAGTCAACATTGCTCCCATAAACTTGAGGGCTTTACATGATGGTGAGAGTGGATAACCCTCATCATTACCATAAATTTCTACCTTAAACAAGTATGAAACTAGTTTAGCTGCACAGGACTCCACAGACTGGAGTGAAAGCAAGGGTAGTTTCAAAATGTGTGCATAGAATTAGCTAGAGGACTTTTTATAGAAATGACATTATGCTATCGCAATGTACTTTATCTGCCAGCTATATATAGGACTGCAGTAATCATCATGATAAAAATATTTTTTAGTAGCTGTTGTGCCCCTTACAATACTTACATAACCCTAAATATGCCATAAATACTATCAGCCATGCATATTCAGCTCATCAGTATACTTTGCAATGTATAACCTCAGGACATACTATGTTGTCCTAACCACAGGATCAGTTAATACCTAATATATGAGGGATACTTTGATATGCGATGTGACTTTCATTTTTTGGACATCAGAAGAAAATCAAAACTAAGAGTTTCCTTCATTTTAATCTAAGGGCAAATTATACAGTGTTTTAAAGCAGTTCTTAGCTATATGAAATGTAACATAGCTTCCAAAGGCTAAGAATCTGCTGTATTTAAGTGAAGGAAAAAATGGCTGACAGAACAAAAGCTGAGTATCACTGTAATGAAAACAGCTAGTTGAAACAATCCTTGAGCCAACAAAATAGGAACAATATGATTTTTTTATATGTGGGTGACAAAATACCTCACTCCTATCATGCACTGGAATGCATTCTGCATCCCTGCATCTAATATAAGCAAGACAGGCATCACTTACAACACGGTGAAGTAGCTATTTCCTGAAAGCAACATTTGAAGAGCAATGTTTATTCAGGTTTGAAGAAGTAGGTTTCATTTGTCTTAACTCAGTGAAAAAATCAATTAGTACGCATGTTTCATCACAACATATTTTAATCTGATGCTCAACACTCTCTAGGAAAATGGCACCTAGCTCAGTGAGCCCTTCCAGTTTAATCCTGTATTGATAATACTGTTTGAACAGGATTATGCCCTGTTTTTTTTTTCATTTAAATGGCTCATGCAACAGTTATTCAGGTCTTTCATATTTCTGCATTTTCCAATATTCTATTGTGGGAGCCTTTAACTATTAAACAAAATGCTGATTCTGTTAAGATATTAATTTTTGTAAAATTGTTATTTTGTAATTGTTACTAAAACTGCTAAATGAAAACCTTGAAGTTCTGATGCATGAATCTATACTGAGCAGTTAACTCTTAAAAGTGCTCCAGGGATAACATTGTATGATGCCAAGAGGCTTAATAAATTGCACAGAAAGACAATTATTGTGGTCTAAACTACATGACCTCTGCAATGAAACAATATTATCTGGAACGTTTGTGTACAACATGAAATGTTAATCCCTGTAGCTAGTGCATTAACATTTAATGGGTGAAATCTGATTTCCCCATGTCTGTGAAATAACACCTATCATGTTAGACTGTGCACTGTAAGTTAACCATAACATTATAATGTGCACTTCATAGGCTGTCTAAGTAGAAATTAACTTCCTCGTGTTGAAGAGTATTTTCTTTTTTCTTTCTTTCTTTTTTAAGATATTTTTTATTAATTTAATATATTTACAATATATCCACAGAAAGGAAGAAACTTAGCATCACATATTATTATACAATGATAGGAATACAGTGAATCATCAAGGCAATCTTATACAATTAACACATTAAGATTCTTCCAATAGTACTTCAATAGCAACATTTCAAGGTAATCTGACCCACTAAAAGTGTGTTTTATAGATCTTATTCTGATCAGTCTTTTTCAGTTCTATAAAGTATTGTTGTAAAATATATATATATATATATATATGTATATACTTTTTTTTTTTTTTTTTTTGAATCTTGGAACTGAATTTGATTTCCAATTTTTAGAAATAACTTTTCTAGCAAATGCCAAGAGAGACCAAAACATTTTTGTGTTGTTTCACTTTTACAGATACAGGAAGTGGAACATTCATTAGTATTACTGATCTAAATAGCAATTATCAGACCATAATCCTTTAAAAACATATTTATCTCTTCCCAATATATGTTTAGATTTTCACAATCCATAATCATGTGTGTCCAGTCCACTTTTACATCTTTGTTACATCTCCAACAAACTGAAGTAATTTTATGAAACTTAGAGATTTTATAGGGAGTAACAAACAGTCTATGTATATATTTCCAATATTTCCACATAAAAAACTTTCCAGTATAAACCTGAAGAAGTTTGACTGACTGACATAAGTAACAAAGCTTTATTCTTGGCATCTATTGAGTCACTCAATCCACTATAATCTAAAAAAGTTCCAGAATTTTGCAAGACTTAGTTATTTCTTTTTCAAAACAATCAGACTGGAATACTAATCCATTCCTTTTCAGTATTTTTTTAAATATTGTTCTAAGTTTCCTTAAGTCTAGTAGTGTGTGCAATGGGGAAACATAAAAGGTTTTATTTTGATATTAATGGGGTTTTAAAAACATATTTCTTAACTGTTTTAAGAATTATTTTCATATATGGGAAGATTAAAGATTGAAATGAATTTCCTTCTAAGGAAAATTTTGTTAACCAGATGAAAGGACTGTTACATATTTCTAATTTATCATATTTAATACACTTATAAGAATTTAGTATAATCTTATACTGGATGGGTTTTCATTGACTACTGTAAGTTGAGTCTATCCAGACTATAATATAGTTAAATGTTGCAGCAGTAAAAAAAGATTCTACATCTGGGAAGCTAATACCACCATACTCCCATAATCTTATATGGTTTCTATAAGAACTTCTCAGCATTTTAGGATACTATAAGAATGACGTTAACATTTTTTCCATTTTCTTTAAAAACTTTTTGTCAGGTGTTAAAGTTATTGAATGCATATACTCTTGGGTAATATAATCATTTTAATAAGTGCTAACCTATCCTCAAAAGTAAAAAAAAATAATCATTTCATTTTAAATGACAAATAACATTAATTAATATTAATAATCTTACTCACATCTTGATAGATTTTTATTCCTAAATCCTAAATATTTTATTTATTTTTCTTCCCAGTTATATTTATTTTTAAACATGCCATCTAGTAATTGATTTAACACTAAAGTTTGAGTTTTATTATTAAATTTCGGCAACGATACTTCTTGAAACTTTTCAATTTCCTCATGTATTTCTTTGATTGGTTAATTTAAATCCCCTATAGTTTGTAAAATATCATCTGCAAAAAAGTTGTATTTTAGGTTGACAATCTCTGTTAATTGAAAATCCAGCACATTTTTTCATTGCTTCTTATACTGTTAGCTAAGGATTCAATAATTAATGCAAATTGTATATGGGCAAGGGACACCCTTGCTTTATGCCTTTGTTTAAAGTGAATGCTTGAGAAATGTAAGCTCCAATTTTAACATATGCCTTGGAGTCTCTGTACAGGTGTTTTTAATGTTCCAATAAACTGTTCTGGAAATGCAAACACTTCTACAGTTTTAAGCAAGTAGTTCCAATCTACAGAATCACAAGCACTCTTGATATCTAAGGTAATTAGAGAAAATTTCTTGTTCACTTCTTTTGCTAACCCTAAGATAGTTACTACCCCTTTTATATTATCATACATTAATCTATTGAGTATAAATTCTTTTTGATCTCTATTAATTAATTTATCTACTATACACCTTAATTTTTTTAGTGAAAATGGAAGTGAATATTTTAAAGTCTACATTTAACAATGAAATAGGTCTAGATGTGGAAACTAACTTATTATCTTTTCCTTGTTTAAGTATAGGTGAGATTACAGAAAATTTCCATAAGGGAGGAATTGCTTTGTCACACTGAACTATCATGAAAACATGGGTCTATATCACAATGTCAAAAAGTGACAATGTCGAACGGCTAAAATATCGAAAGTGCCATTCATCAAAACTGTTCTTGGGGGTCCTGTGCCCCCCACCCCCGCTAATTAAATATACTAACTCCGAGATTTCGATACAGTGAGGAAAGGGCAAATTTACTGATCCTCACTGTACCACGATCCCACAAGAACAGTTTTAATGAATGACACTTTCAATATTTTAGCCATTCAACATTGTCAGCTTTCGACAATGTGATAGGAAACCTGAAAATATCACTCAGCAATTCTAAAATATTTAACATAAGCAGACTAGATAATTCCATACTTAAACCATCAAAATCTAGAGTTTTACATTTTTTTCTCTTTATTAAAGCTTCTTTAACTTCTATCAGGTAATAAGCTTATTAAACAAAGATATTTGTTTGTCATTAAGTTAATAGTAACATTTTTCTTTAAATACTTGTCAATTTTGTAACCATCAGGATTATTATTTTTATCCTTATCAAAACTCTTGTGGAATTATTTTAAAAATATTAAGCATTTTCTCTATGCCTGAAGTAAGCTTATTAGTATGAAGATTTTGGATATTATTGAGTTGTGCCTTTTTTCCTTTACATCTTACTTCTATTAGCTAATATAATTAGTCACATAACTGTGCAATTTAATTTCTTTCTAAAGCTATCTCCATTTTATACATTAAAACTGATATTTTGTCATTAATTTTTTAATGACGTCAGTATTATCTAATTTATTTGTTTGTTGTTCACACCTTGCTTTGTGTATTTCATTTTGTATTTCTTACAGCTCTTTATCCCACTCTTTCATTTTATTACTAGCTCATCTTCATATTCTATCTTTAATATGCATTTTTAAGGATTCCCGTGATATGACTTTACAAATGTCACCATTATCATTCAAAGATAAACCATTCTCAATTTGTTCCTTAATGTAACTCTTAAATGTTTTTTTTTTTAATTTTGACCAATATACTGTAATTCTATAAGTGATCTGAACTTTCCTTATATCAATTACTATATTAATAATTAGTGCAGTATGATCAGATAAAGGAAAAGGACTGGTTTTAAAACAATCCACTTTATTAGCTAAATCTATAGAGGTATAAATCCTATCAATCCTAGTTTGCATTCCATGTACATAAGAATAATGAGTGAAGAACAATGATTTATCTTTTGCTTTTACTAGTAATTCAACTAAATTATTATTACTAACTATCCACTTAGTGCTTTAGCTGATGCCAGTATTTTAGCTTTCTTCTGTTCACTTTGTAGTAAGTTTAAGGGATCTTTAGACATTCTTGCACCTACTCCAGGGATCAAGTAAAAATTACTGTATAGAGTTTGACATTATATTTACTTATTATAAATGTATACATTCCTTTGGGATCATTAATGGATTCCATAACCTTAGGCATTACAGTAGATTTTATCCAAAGTATAGCAGTCCATTTTCTCTTTGTTGTTAAAAGAAGCATATGATAACATTTTGTAACCTAAGTTATTTAAACATTGTATATCTTTATCTAAAAACTGAATCTCTTGCAAGAATATAATGCCTCCTCTGTTTAACTTTAGATATTTCATTAATGATTTCCTTTTGTTGTCATTAATTATTTCATTTACAGTAATACATAATAGATTAAAACAATCCATACTGTGTATTCAACAAGATTTATTTTAAAAGATACATAGATGAAATATTAATCCATCATATTAATTCAAATTATGTATAAGACTCTAATGCATTCCTCCAATACTATCTTAACATTTCACATTTTTTGAATTCTTCTTTTCTACAAACTAAACTACTAAAACTTGTAAATAAAATCAAAGACACATCTACAACTATAACTGTATATATTATTAATAAAACACAACCTACCATGGATACCAACGTTCCTATTTACCTATCAAGTAGACAAACTACTATACTATCTCTCTACCTACCAATACCTAAAAATTCATAAAAAAAACTAGCCAAAAGCTAGTGTGACTTATAACTAATTAATATAATAATGTATATGCAAGTCAAAAATAATAACAGGCTATTAATTTAGTTGTATATTTGCCCATTTAAAACTGTTCCCCTATTACTACATAAACATTTAATAATACTGTTCTATTAATCACAAATATTAAATAAGCCAACAAATAGTGTACTATATACCTATTCACATAATAGTAGCATAAATTATCCATTAAATCCATCCATCCATCCACGATCCCTTCTTACCATTTTTGCACATGGGGCAGGAGTGTCACTTCAACAGTTACAATCATCTAGAGCCAAGGTTTACAATGCCAGATGACTAGTCCTAAATTATTTATTTGTTCAATATTATTATAACTAAAGTTCTAAATAAATAAGTATAACAGAGTGGGTCCTGAACAGATAAAGTCATATGTAAACTTACATGTGACAGGTAATCTTATCATACTAAATTAATTTTGTAGAGTTTTAATTGCATTTACTGTTTAGGACTACACACTCAAGTGTGCTAGCCTTTTCTGTGTTTATTTACTGTATTATTGCATTGTTTTGCCTGTTTCAACAAAAGACAAAAATACTATGTTGTTTGCTCATTTCCCACCTTTTCTAGCCACTCCATATCCCAGGCTTTGCTTGTCTCAGGACTTTATTTTCTGTGCTCAGAGCTATCCAGACCTTGCTGTGGTAGAGGGAAGTCCTACTGCTTACCAGTGGGACTAGTGAGCATTGTACTGCCTATCTAACGCTAGAGGAGTCATTTCCAGCTCTGAAATTGTAATTTTATTAACCTTTTTGGGCTGATTATTATCCCTTTCAACTTTCTGGCTTAAAATTGCATATGTTTGCACATTTTTCACATCGTGCAACACTGTGAGGCTACAGTTAAACTATTCCAGGTGCCAGAAAGTCTGTTCTTCAAATTTTCCCTTGGAACTAGCTGGTTTCTCAGTAGTAGCACTAAAATCTGAACCCCTGTGACTAACACTTGCTCTAGAACCTGCTGGAAAGTACTAGGAAGCCTGAAACTGATTCAAAAACTCAGCTCTCCTTGTCAATAAGGAGAAATTAATCATAGGCACAAAACAGCCTATAAATGCAAAGTACCTTGCAAAGGTAATGTGAAAACAGCTCTTAAACTTTACAAGAAAGCACTAGGAATCCTGAAATTGATTCAAGCACTCAGCTCTCCTTGTCAATAAGGAGAAATTAATTATAGGCATTAAACAGCCTATAATTGCAAAGTACCTTGCAATGGTAAGGGAAAGCAGCTCTTAAACTTTACAAAAAAGCACCTAAACAGGCATGTCCAAGAGTCAGTTTTCGGTTATTTCTCCTGTCCACCTGGTGTATCTGGGCATACTGGAGCAGTGCGGCAACTGCCTCATGTACACATACTTTCCTCTCCTCCTACCACCCAACACTACAACTTGCGAAAGATGCACTTACATAGCCAAACTGGAAGCAAAGTTCTCTTCAGCCAAGATTGTGCTAGACAGTCAAGAAGACAAGGTTAACACCTGCATTACACATCACGCCCTTCAAAACCCACACCATCAACACCCACACATAGCAACACTAAACCCACATATGTGGAGGCCCTTAACATTAACCTGTCCAAGCAACAAGGACCTCCGAAGCCGAAATGCAAACAAACACCAGTCACAACCAAAGTGACACATAGCTCACAACATCAGTGTGCAACCCAACAACAGCCCCTAAGGCAAGACAATGTACCCAACACTTTAGTCATAGGTGACTGTATAGTCAGGCACACTGATGTCCCACTCACCAGGCTGAACAAGGAGAAAATTACAGTCAGCTGCCTGTCGGGTGCCAGCATCTGCCACATAATGCATGCACTCAAGTCACTCCAAAGCAAGTACACATATAACTCTGTCATTGTCCATGCTGGAGTGAATGACTTGAGACATACCTCCCTGCACTACATGAAAAAAGACATGGAAGAGCTCTTGGATCATGTGACCCAGGCAGGTATGACCCTAGCTCTGAGTAGCATCCTGCCTTCACCCAGAATGATACTACAGTATTAGGACAAAATGATTGACTTCAACAATTGGCTAAGCTTATGGTGTCATTCAAAGGGGATCCAGTATTTGTCTGGCTGGGAAGACATGATCGATAAACCATGATGCTTTGCTAGATATGGTCTGCATCTGTCACCCCTGTGATTCAGGTTAATGGTTAAAGCTCTTGCCATCCCTATAGTGCCTTTTTTAGGCAAGTTTCAAAGGATAAAACCACCACCGTAACAGATACAAGCATGCAACATCTGAAGGTAATGCTACTCAATGCTAGAAGTCTAAACCTCAAAATGCACTCTCTCGAGGCACTCCTAAAAATGGAGAACATTGATATCTGTGCAGTAAATAAGACCTGGCTCAAGGCTCCAGAGAGCACCCCTGCAATACCAGGCTACAATTCTTACCACACTTTTCGGCCACAAAATCAAGACCAAAACACTAAAGGTGGAGGAGTGTCCATATTCACCAAGGATATTCACACCTCCAGGCTAGTTGCCCAACACAATGCATCTGAAATTTTCCAGGTGGGACTAACACTAGGTAAGACTGCAATCCAAACTGTAGCTTGCTACAGATCTCCCACCGTGCCCCAAGATTCTCACTACACCTTTCTAAACATACTGGAAAATATTAAGATACAACCAAACACCCTAATACTGGGTGATTTCAACTACCCTACCATTAATTGGGAAAGCTAGTCGGGTACCAACTCCTTTTCCCAACAGTTCTTGGAATTCATAAATTCCAATGCCCTGGATCAACTAATCCATTGTCCCGCCAGGGGCTCCAATATTCTAGACCTGGTCATTACCAACATGAGAGATAGATGCTCCACACCAGTGGTCACCCCCTCATTGGTCAGGTCTGACCATAAGCAAATCACCTTTGACATCCACATCCCACCCCTCCCAGTAAGGAAACCTCCTTAAAAAACTTCTCCAAAGCCAACTTCATGCTACTGAAGTCAGAAGTGACAAACTTCACAACACCCACGCAGATGGGATCTGGAAGTTTGACTGCAGAATCCTACACTATGGCACTGTACGAGCACATCCACTCATGCATGAATCGTGCCACCCCAAATAGAACCAAGATGCTCTTCTCCAAAAAAAGGAAGCCAATCTGGTGGTCCTCTGCTATAAACAAACTATACAACAGAAGGAAGAAACTGTTGCAGAAAAGAGGAAAATCCCAGGATGCAAAAAAAAATCCCTCACCAGCCTCAGTAAGAAGCTGAGATCCCTCATAAAATCCTCAAAAGCTACTTACAAAAATAAAATTGCCAAAGATTCCAAAGACAACCACAAGGCATTCTATAGTTATGTCAAGAATCTAAATGGCAATGCTCAGATCTGCTCTGAGCTACAACAGAATGGCATTAAATATACTGATCCCAAGGATATTGCCAATATCCTGGCAGATAAATTTCATGCCAACTTCACCCCCCCTCTCACCCCCTAAAGGGCCCATCTCAATACCAAAAGATTGCCAAATTATGATAATCATGGCCACACAGGTAGAAACCGCACTCTCCAAAGCTAAGAATACAGCATCCATGGAACCAGATGACATCCCAGACTGTGTACTACATGAACTACAAAATTAACTGGCACCTCACCTAAGTGTCATGTTTAATCATAGCCTCACCTCAGGCTTCGTACCCACTGAGTGGCGCACAACTACAGAGAATCCCCCCTACATGCTCACAAATCTCTTTAGTATTCTTAACATGCAACAGTACCCTGGAAAGATGACATTTTAATACCGAATAAAAAAAAAAATGCCCATATTCTGTAAGTAAGCACCTTTACCCGACACTATCGGTCGTCCAGGTGGATTTCTTAAATCCTTGTGTACTTTGGGAATAAAAAAAAATTTTGCATCTTTTGGGTTGTTTGATATAAAGTTTTTTAACATCTGCTGACACAAAAAAATCTCAAATGTTCACCCCTTTCCAACAAATCAAACAAAGCACTATTAAATTCTGACAAAGGGTTAGTGGGTAAACATACATAAGTGTTCTTGTCTGACAATAAACCAAGAACAATAGAATTATACTTTAGACAAAATTACCCAATTCCCCCCTTTATCAGATTGTGTGAATACATGGCTTTCATTTAACCCTCTTAGTTCACACAGAGCTAACCATTAATTTTTAGACAAATTGAAACATTGTTTGCCCTTTTTAAACACACTAAACTCACTTTCTATTTGTTTGCATAACGTTTTTTCAAACCATTAATGCTAATGTAACAAAATCACTTATATAAGGTACTTTAGGTATTTCAAATTTCCCATACCCTGTATAAAATTAAAATCCTGAAGCAGAAGCAGTATGTTCACTTTCACCTGAAAAAATGTCTACTAATTCATTCTCATGTAGAGACATATCCATTAAAGAACTCTCCAACAAGGAAACATCATTAGAATTTGTAATGTTATAGGAATTTTCCACCCCCTTCATTTTACTGGTGAAAAACGCTTTCAAATATAACTTTCTACAAAATTCTTTTGCTTCCAAAATAACATCCGCCAATGTGGGAATGTGGGTTGGCACAAATTTCGTATCTTTACACAAAACACTTTTTATGTCTTCACTTAAACATAAATCAGATAAATTTATAATACTCAAGTCCTCACCTAAATCAGTGTCCTTGTGGCAAAAAGAAACATAATCCACATTTGAAGTACCACACAATGAATGTCCTTGTTCAATTGATCTGTTAATACAGGCAACAAAATCATCTTCATCTTCCTTTCCCCTGGAAACGCTGACCACGTCCTTAGCCTTGCACCAGACTCGGCTTCGCAGAAGAAGCTACAACGTTTGAACCATTGGATACTGAACTAATCTCTGCACTTAATTCATCAAAAGAGATGCTTTTTCTCCCCAACGGTACTGTCTCTACAGATGAAACAGAGGTTTCTCGGGAACCGTGAGACCTGCTTCTCCTGACGCCAGATCTACCATGCCCCTTCTTAAAGTTGTACTGCCATGAAAAAATTTTACCAGTCTTATAATCATTGGAATCTCGTATGTAATTCTTCTTTTTGTGTTGGATGACCTCCACTTCAATCTTGGACACCCTAGCTTTAATGTCCTTCATATTCTGATCGAATACAATCTCAGATGTCTCCTCTATAAGTACCTCTTGTAATTCCAAAATGCTGGAACGCATTTTGGTGAGTGCTCCTTCATTCATTTTAATTAACACTCTCAACCAATTTAAAGTACATTGTAGCGAAATCTCCTTCCATTCAGAAAAAAAGATCAGAATCTTCTTCCGAAAAATCATATGCTGGTAAACACTCAGCTCTTAACCCACTTGGTGTTATATTAGAGCTGACATACTTCTCCAATAGTCTTAGATCATAAAACGTTGTCACTTCCTTAACCATAATTTTCTCCAATTCTTCATATTTGACTGAACATTCATTGTGACTACATACTCAAGGGTCACTGGAAGCAAACTTTTCCTCTCTATCTTTTCAAATAGCCGTGAAACTGAACATATTATGATTCATTCTAGCACCCCCAGGTGCTACTGCTGCTCCGTTAATAGACATTGAAACACAAGAACACAATCCAAGCTAAAAAGATTTGGAATAGAACGTTGATATAAATACACCAAGAAAACATGAAATGCAGCATGGACTGTGTTGATAAATCCTTTAATAATTCTGGTATCTCGGCCTTCTCCTTCTCACGGAATAATTTACATAAGAACAACAGTCATATTTAAATAATCACTCATTAAATACTTTATTAACCAATTAACTTGTTCTATATATATATATATATATATATATATATATATATATATATATATATATATTCAAATATTTAAAGATACATATCCAACTTCATAGCTTGACTTTAAAGCACATTATAAAAAATACATAGAATCATCTATATCATCATACACTTATCAAAATTATCAAAATTACCTATGCTTCCAAATTCATACCATTGGGATAGAGAGTATTAAAATTAATAATAATCCTTGATTCCATACTTAATAACCTCCTTTGGAAGTTACTATTCATTAGTCCAACCCCATAGGGTCTAGACATAACACTGAAAATCAAATCTTCCGTTGATCCTCCATGCTTCTCATGAAAATGATTAGCCATGGGACTATCTAACCTAACATTTCTTATGTCACCCAGGTGTTCCATAATTCTCAGTTTGACCTTACATTTAGTTTGTCCAAAATACCACTTCTGTAATGGACAGTTACAACCAATCACATAAATGACACCAAAAGAATTACAGTCAAAATGGCCCATGGCATTATATATGATGCCATTGATCATCTTGCCATCTAAATTCCTAATTTTTTCACAAACTTTACATCTACCACAGGCATATGCACCTGCATTTATCTCCCTCCTTTTATTCTTACGTCTTAACATCTCTTTTAAATTCTGTAATCTTCCATAAGAGAACGTAACTTTTTTTTGGTAATATATCCTTCAAACTATCATCTTTGCTTACAATAGGCCACAAGGAATTCACCAAATTTTTTTTTAATATTGGTGAAAAACCTGAAAACCTAGTGACAAAGAACATACTGCCCTCTTGTTCAACTAATTTGTCATCTGAGAAAAACACCCTCTTGCTGTTTTGCCTCCTAGAACTCCCAAAGGAATTACAGTCAAAATGGTCCATATCATTATATATGATGCCATTGATCATCTCACCATCTAAATTCCTAATTTTTTCACAAACGTTACATCTACCACAGGCATATGCACCTGCATTTGTTATCTCCCTCCTTTTATTCTTGCCTCTTAACATCTCTTTTAAATTCTGGAATTTTCCATAAGATAGAGCAAAATCCTTAAAAGGGAAAACACCCTTGATCATTATAAGTAAAAAACTAAGATCTCTCATAAAATCATCCAAGGCAAATTTTGAGAGAAAAGTCGCTAAGGACTCAAAGGACAATCATAAGGCCTTCTTTAGCTATGTTAGAAACCTGGGAGGAAACTCCCAGATATACTCAGAATTAGTTCAAAATGATGTAAAAATGACTGAACCTACAGACATTGCCAACATACTGGCTGACAGGTTCAGTGCAAACTTCTTCCCCCCTCCCCCCCCAAAAGGTGAGATATCTATACCAGAGAATTATAGCCCCCCCAAACATCTCTAATGCTCAGATGAGAACTGCTCTCTCCAAGGCAAAAAACACAGCATCCATGGGACCAGATGGTGTCCCTGGATGTGTGCTCCACGAACTCAATGAGGAATTAAACCCGCAGTTAGGGCAGCTGTTTAATCTTAGCCTCACCTCAGGATACGTGCCTAAGGAGTGGCGCACGGCAACTGTGGTCCCACTTCTCAAAGGCGGTGCCTCCACCGACCTGGGAAATTACCATCCCATCAGCTTGACAAGCTTGATCTGCAAAGCTATGGAGAGGATCATAATGGAACTCATAAATAAAGACATAGGAGACTTGCAGACTTTGGATCCGACCCAGTTCGGCTTTGTCAAGGGCAGATCATGCCTTTTAAACCTGGTTGACTTTTTCGAAACAGTCACCAAGGCCATTGATGAGGGAAAGGCAGTCCACACAGCCTACCTCGACCTGGCAAAGGCTTTCGACACAATACCCCACTCAGGTATAATTGAAAAACTCATCAGCTTAAATGTAAACCCATACGTCACAAGATGGGTTGCAAATTGGCTAAGTGACAGAACCCACAGGGTCAGAGTTGCTGGCACCATGTCAGACTCAAAGCCTGTCACAAGTGGTGTCCCACAGGGCTCAGTCCTGGGCCCTCTCCTGTTCGGCATCTACTTTTCAGAAGTACAAGCAATCACAGGAAGATTATGGCTGACAAAATTTGCAGATGACTGCAAACTGGGCGCAATAGTTGAGAACACATCTGACACAGATATCCTTCAGAAGGGTCTTATAGAAACGGAAAACTGGTGCCAGAGCCATGGCCTAAAGTTAAACGCCAAAAAATGCATAGTCATACCCTTCGGGAAAAACAAGGTTACCCCTAGCTACCATATAGGCGGCAACCCACTAAGCACGGAAGAGGTTATCAGGGATCTGGGTACCCAGGTTGACAGTAACCTTTCATTTGACACTCACGTTGCCAAAGTAGTTAGGAAGACCTTCTACATTGCCCACCTGATCATGAAGGGATTCACATCTAGATCAAGGGAAGTCATCGTCCCCCTGTACTCATCACTCATCGGACCAATGATTGAGTACAATGCCCCATTCGGAATGTATCTGACACGACACCTGCAGCAACTGGAAAGGCCCCAAAAGTTCCTCACCAAAAGGATAAAGGGTCTCAAAAATATGTCCTATGCTGCCCGACTGAAGGAACTTCAGCTCTACTCAGTCGCTTACCTTCTGCTCAGAGGTGACCTGTGCCTGACATACAAGGCCATGTTCAACCCAGAATTGATGAACATGCTTCACCTCAAAAAATCTAGATCCCTCAGAACTACAAGGGCGGGAGACTTAAACCTTGACACGGTTATTAATAGGACATGCTGGAGGGACAGATTCATCACCCAGAGACTCCCTATGCTGTGGAACAAAATCCCGGTACATGTGAGGCAGAGCACCTCGCTGGCTTTGTTCAAGAGAAATCTTGACCAATGGATGGGAGATTGCAGATATACCCCAGGGATTATCTCAGTGTCACTGCTTGACAGAGGCACAGCAAAATAATGGGCATAGTATTCTCCAAACTAAAGGGGTGGCGAAAGCCACAAAACTCTGGGCTAGGCTTATAAATGCCCTTGGGCAGATAGCCTAGTATGAATCTATGAACCTATGAACCTAAGAGAACATAACTTTTTTTGGTAATATATCCTTCAAACTATCATCTCTACTTACAATAGGCCACAAGGAGTTCACCAAATTCAAAAGTAACCTTGATGATTGGATGGGAGATAGGAAATTCACCCCAGGGATCATGTCAGTCACCCTGCTAGACAGGGGTCCAGAGAAGTAAATATTGTGGGAAGAAATATCCAGGGAATTGTTATGGTTAGGCTTGCATAGGCCCTAGGGCCAATAGCCTAGTACCAACCTATGAACCTATGAACCTATGAATCTATAATACAAAAGGAAATCAGTGCACATATACATTTACTGAGCTAACAACAGATCTGAATTTTTAAAGTACAAATGTCTATATCTGAACATTATGTAACACTCAACATAAAAAAAAATATTTGCAATATATATTGCATTCAAAAGTTACAGTGTGTTCAATTCAATCCTATTCTCCTTTCCAAGATTCAAATATATTGAAAAATATACTTTACTATCTATCAAAATGAATCTCCTGATTCAGCAATAACACACTCAAATGTTAGTTTTGACTTATGAAATGAGTTATATCAAGTAGTCTTATTAAATCTAACATCCAACATGTAAAAATCTCAAAGTTCAACAACCAAGCTTTAAATTTCAGCTTTCAGATTATTTTCAAATATTTTATATGATTTTCTATGTAAATTATATGAGATCTTTTTGCATTCACATTTCTGTCATATGCAGGTACTATATATGTAATAGACATCTTTCTAAAAAGAAATGTGTTAGTTAAATATATTTTCTCTTTTATTTGCCCACTAATATTCTAAATTATTATATATAGCTTTGTATTTCTAAAATATTCCATCAAAGAGCTATTAAATCATTTGCTGTCTATTAAAGATTATAGTATACTTATATAGTTCTTAACTTACTGATACTACCCTTTTATTAATCTTGCATATTGATTAAATATTTCATTCCTTGTGCATTTGCCTATTATTCATAAAATGTTTAGTTTTCTTATGAATTCTAGTATTGCAAGCAATCTTAACTTTTTATAAAATTATTCCTGCTTTTTTAATTTGAATGTGTGTTTTTAGTCATTGTTAACTGCTGTTCAGATCTAAGTTTCACATTCTGACAACAGAATTTGATTACAGTAAATGACAACTCACAATACACAGCAGCTGAAAATTACCTCTGCAAGTTTCTCATTTTTCTTAGTTCTTTTAAGCTTTTCTATTCAGTAACATATGTCTAACTTTACTTATTTCCATTAATATGTATGGTGAGAATTAATAACACTACAACATAGGCTATTAACATTCAACAAAATGTAAGCAAGCTATATGTTAGCAACAGCTCGGTTTGAAATGTTTGCTTTACCAATTCTTCACTTCTATGAAAAGAAAAAAATGATATTACCTAGAAAAAAAGACAGAAAATGTTCTTTTCTGTTTTCACAGACATCAGTGATGAAATTTGACCTAGATTTTATTAAGAGCAGTTTATAGTAGGAAGAAGCCAGCATTCTGACACAAATTAAACATTATTTTGTTTTCAAGCTGTCTTCAATTGGTACTTGCTTCAGACATGACCTGTGAAAGGAACACAGAAAAAAATCACCAGTACTTTAACACTGCTAAATAGCATATTACTTAGATCTCACATTCAGTTAACACAACAATGTACATACTAAGCAAAGCTGAACAAATAAAATAAAATTTTTAATTTATATGGTTACCAATTTTAGGATTAGTTAAACTTAATATATTAAGTCTTTCACTGTAAATATAGTAAAACACTGAAAGAGTAAAACTAACTATGTATATTCCTCATCATGAAAAATGTTTTAGCTTAAAATATAAATACATACTTGCATCTGTTTTGAAGCTTAATGTCCAGTACAAACCTTTTATTTAAAAGGCAAATCTATTGCTTCAGAAAATAAAAGACCTGCAATCAGACATAACAACTCATGTGTTTTAAGATTTTTAATTTTAGAAGCAGTTTCTCAGAATTTCAGCTCACTTTGTCTCTTGAGGGATACACTGTTCCACTCCATTTCTTCAGTATTATTAAGGACTTTATTGTCGTTAACAAAACTGGATGACCCCTCCAGGATGTTAAATATTTTGATTTTTTCAAAAAGAAATCATTTGATCTTTGCAGGATACACCAACATGGCTTTAATTTTGTTCTTTTTAAGTTCCGTGATCAGCGGTAAATATGACTTTTGTTTATTTATTTCATTACTGGAATAATCATTGACAATTCTGACAACATGTTTACCTAGTTTAATACTTGGGCTGGACCATGCTGTTTTTAATATTTGATCTTTTTTTCTAAACTAGACAAGAACTTAAATATAATTGAATGTAGTGGTGAGATTTCCTTCTTTGAAAGTTCTGTTGTTTGTCTATGTACCCTTTCAGTTCCAGAAGATAAAATTTCAGGTAGATTTAATGTTTTATGTAGCCAGGTTGTTAGAATGTTTATTATATTGTCTCCCTAATACTTTTTGGGTATACCATGAATTCTAATGTGACTTCATCTCAGACTATTTTCTAAATCCTCAACCTTTGGTATGAGCCAGTTATTTTGTTTTAAAAGAAATTTAGTCTGAGACCCACATTCAGTTATTGTTCATTTATTATCATTTAAAGCTTCTTCCATAATGCTGATGTATGCACTTTATTGTTTCATAAGAATTTCTAAATGTTCCATCTTCTTTCTGGTCTCTTCTTTGCAACTTTCTAGTTTGGTATCCAGTTTGTCTATTTTAAATAAGGCATCTGGCATACTAGTTACTAGTGACTGTAACAGAGGAATTCATTAAAGCTTACATGATTTCTTTTTTGTGTATGCATCACAGTGCAATGCATACATGTGTGGAAATTGTTTTAGATTCAGTAAGCATGCATAAAGAAGAAAAATTCTGTGTAATGCAAATTACCACATAAGCAGGTGAATCTTATGTAAATGACACATGTGGAATGATCCAACAAGCAGAAAGGCATCCATGTAGACCCTGTGTCTGTGTCCTTGGTGTATGCAGCAATTTTCCCCATACAGGAGTGTACATGGAAAGAAGAGGATGCAAATGTCCACAAATATTGACATAACTCCCCTGAAATGGTTAGATCACATACATTGATGTGTGAAAATGCAATGTAGGTGTCTGAAAGTGCAAGGGAATATGGGAAAATAAATGTTATTAATGATTTTGGCAGGTTTGCACTATGTGCCACAGTGTGCATACATGCCAAACTGGGAAAAAAGCAGTAATAAAATTTTATAATATTTGTTGGGTCTGTACAATGGTGCTGTTGCCTAGGTCATACAGCTATGAACCATATAGTTACCAGGCTGTCAGCATGGATATGTATGCAAGTTAGGTGAATTTGTTGAATCAGTAGAAAGAGCAACCATGTCAGCAGATCCCTTTCATGTTGGCTTCTACACCATGTTGCTATTTCCAATGGATGTGAATACCAGCACAAGGGGGGGGGGGGGTATCTCATTACTTTTAAGAATTTTTTTAGTTCCTGGTGCACGTGTTTGCATGGCATGCAACATGGTTTAGCATGTTCACATGAAAAAGACCATCCTGGTCATAGTGATGGTGTAGGTAGCCAGTAATGTAAACCAAATATATTCAATTATTGATATTAACTTTTGTATGAGCTATGCTATGCTATGCAGTGCAGCATCACACAATAAAGTAGGGGCAGTAAATGATGTTAATTAGAATATAGGCAGGTGAAATGCATAATAATTAGCCAATCACACATGCTGGACCTACAGCAGACCAGTATAAAGTATGCATACACCCTACATTCTTATTTCCCCCCAATATTGTGGATCACTGGAGTACAGACTTGGGAATTTTAATTGAGATAATGCTAGGGGCTGCTACAGGTCTGCTACATCTGTATGTGCTAGATGCTGAAGTCAATACTGCTGATGCTGCTGACAATACGTCTAGGCTGAGAAGGAGAAGAGTGTTCAGACCTTGGGTAAACTTCCAAGAGCTACATGAGCTGGAGATTGTAGAGCACTACAGGGTGGACAGGGGCATATTACAAGAACTCACTGAACTCTACCACCATCAACTCAAAGCCAGAGCCAACATAGGGGAGCCCATCTCATTGGAAACAAAGGTATGTGTAGCCCTTAGGATACTAGCTACAGATACTTTTCAAAGACCAACTGAGGAAGTGATGAAGATGCTACAGGCATCTACATCCAGGATACTCCACCTGTTCTTGGATGCTGTGTTACCACATGCCAGTGAGCACATATTTTTCTCCTGTACCCCGAGGTGAGGGCCAGCAATATGCAGCAGTTCTACCATGTAGCACTCTACCCTGATGTACTGGGGGCCATAGATTGCACCCATGTACACATCAAGACTCCATCTGATGAGCAGGGTAGAATCTATGCTAACAGCAAGGGGGTACCACTCCATCAACTCCCAGGTCATGTGCAATATCCATGGGATTATCATTAATGTGTGTGCTGACAACCCTGGCAGTTATCACAACTCCCATAGCTGGCACACATCACAGCTGTACCAAATGTATGCTTGGGGGACATCCCATTATGGCCATTTGCTGGGGAATGCTAGCTATGTCCTGGAATCGTGGATGATGACACCAATCAGAAATGCACACACACATGCACAGAAGAATACCATAATGAAGCACATGCACAAACTAGGAACATTATAGAGCATGTGTTTGCTCTGCTGAAGTCACGGTTTGGGTGCCTAGATATATCTGGTGAAGTCCTGCAGTATTCTCCAGCCTCATGGGCACATATATTCACAGTATGTGCTATGCTACACAATATGATCCTATGGAAACAACTACAGCAGGATCAGCAAAGGAACAGGATATGCAGCTCTCCCCAGTGCCAAGGTCACCACAGCCAAAGTCATAGGAGGACATGGAGGAGGAACTCCCTGCTGATGTCCATGAAGGCTGACATAAGTGTGCTCAGTATGACCTGGCTTTGGCTAAGGGGCAATGCATAGAACATTCACTGACAACCTAGGGCTCTAGGGACTGACTCCTTACTCCTACTCACATACAGAAATTAAAAATGATGGAAGGCAACCCACCAATCATGTACCTACTCATGTATTGACTGTGTACTGCTTGCATCAGACAGAATCAGCCCTGAACTATGGTTTTGTCAGCTGCTGCATTTTCAAGGTAAGTCTGTAACCTACACAGTAATCATAAGGATTATTATGATATGGCATTGTGTTCATGGATCTGGTACATTATGCAAGTAAATATAGTAGGCTACTTGGACAGAAATTACATCCACATTGGACTACAGATACCCATTCCACTACCTTGTTTCCATGAGTATTCACTAGACCTCATGCATGGAATAGTCATGGAGTCATACTGCAACAGATTCTGTCAAGGGGGATGTTAGACAGTGGGGTGACATGATAGTCAGACTAATGTGTATCCCAGCAGAACATCCCCAACACAGCAGTTTTCCCTTGTAACTGCTGTAACACTAACTCATGAGTGGTATTTCAGCATGCCAGGCAGTCTTAGGACAGTAACATAGAAATTGATCATACATTCTATATCTTAATGCAGGAATAACAATATACATATGCATGCCATTGACTGCATAATGAATGATTGCTTTCTATCAAGCAGCTTTTATGGTTCAAAGGACTAGGGCAATTAGCTTGTGTGGTGGTGTTCATGGCTTTAATCTACATTTAACCACTTATTTGGGATGTCAGGTAGAATTACTTTTTTGTTTTACAGACTGTCAGTCTGTGTGTGGTGTACTATTATTAACCCTTGTGACTTATTAATTACATCACAAACTGAAGAAGATCATAGCAAAGTTCAGTTATGTGCAGCAGTGCAGAAACAGGAACAGATGTTATTTTGTGTAACACACAAATCCTGGACTAGAGTACAGGTGTGGGCTGGAGTCAGTTTATGACTAGTAAAAATCCCAGTTGGCATGCTCATATACTTAGTTAAGCACAATTCTGTTGCTCCCCACTCAAAATGATTTGTTATATATAGATGTGTCTACAGATAAATACATATATGTATACTTACCTGTCTGTCAGTATCTCACTCTCCCTATATATATATATATATATATATATATATATATATATATATATATATGGTTCCACTTCATATAATCGAATTACCGTTTCATCGAATTGCAAATCATCGAGACCAAATCGTCGAAAACTCATTTCATCAAAAACTCATTTAATCGAATCTCAAATCATTGAAAACTATGAAGCAACTACAAATAACATTCCACAATGTTTTTACTATGTTTATGCAGGGGGGGCAAGCCCCCCTGCACCCCCCCATGTGGGGGGCTCTGCCTCCCCCACACCCCCCGTAAATAAATATACCAACTCCAAGGTCACACTACAGTGGGGGAAAAAGGTAATTTCCTAACCCTACTGTAGTGCGACCTTGGAGTTGGTATATTTAATTACGAGGGGGTGGGGGGCGGAGTCCGGGATGTTATTTGTAGTTGCTTCATAGTTTTCAATGATTTGAGATTCGATTAAATGAGTTTTCGATGATTTGGTCTCGATGATTTGCAATTCAATGAAATGGTAATTCGATGATATGAAGTGGAACCATATATATATATATATATATATATATATACACATACATCTCTGCCTGTCCCTATCCATCTACATACATAACATATATACATATATTATACATATATCATACACACACACACACACACACACACACACACACACACACACACACACACACACACACACACACACACCTCCATGCATTTTTACATCCGTGTTATCTACAGATATATATTTATATGTCTGCAGTGTCCTGCAAACCCTGATAACATATGGCCAAAATGGCTACAGTAGACACATAGCTAGGATAGAAAAGAAGTTATCTGGCTGCTAGTCTACTAAATGCAGAGAACAGTTAAGAAGCAATGTCACTCTGCAGCTCATACACACTGTTCAACACAAGCATACTTATATGTACTCCACTAGTATTCACCTGCACAGTCACATATATAAACAAATGTCAGCTATGGCATGTGCTGTAAATACTGTGCTCTGCAGTGTGTAAGAATGGATAGGTAGGGGTTCTAATCTCACTCCAACCCACCCTTGGTGTGTGTGTGTGTGTGTGTGTGTGTGTGTGTGTGTGTGTGTGTGTGTGTGTGTGTGTGTGTGTGTGTGTGTATCTCCATGCATAACAAATGAAAATCCCACATTGCCTTCCAAATTTCAATGGGTCTGCACTTTTTGGCCCTTGCAGGTGCTGTTGGCCTGCAGACAACTCTCTTCCACAAGGTCTGTTGATGTCATATACCTTAGCATTATCAAGTGCAATTGTAATGTCAGACTTAACTCATGGTGTGTACTGATAATGCTGTGAGCTGTAGTGTGTAAGAGTAGATAGGTAGGGGTTCTAATCTCACTCCATCCTACTTGTGTTTGTGTATGTGGTGTGTGTGTGTGTGTGTGTGTGTGTGTGTGTGTGTGTGTGTGTGTGTGTGTGCGTGTGTGTGCGTGTGTGTGCACGTGTGTGTGTGTGTGTGTGTGTGTGTGTGTGTGTGTGTGTGTGTGTGCGTGTGTGTGTGTGTGTGCATCTCCAAGCAAAATAAGTTTGATCACCACATTGACTTAGAAAGAGGTGGGGTTTTGTAGTATTTTGGCTGTCAGAGGTGATGTGCACCTTGAAAGCCCTGACCAGAACAATACCTAAAGTAATGTTAATAACACACTTGAGTTGTGGCATGCTCATTAAGTACTCTGATCTCTAGTGTGTACTATTAGATAGGTAGATGTTCTAATCTAATTGCAGCCAACTTGGACTGTGTATGTTGTCCAGTGTTCTGTACGTATGAATTGATAGTGATACTATTCTCATTGTAGCCAGGTGAGTGTGTGCAGATATTAGAGCATTTTACATCAGTGTATGGGATCATAGGATCATTGTGCATTAGTAGTCTAATAGGCCTAGCTCCCATAAGATCCTAGTTATGTTCTTACCCTTTTTTGCACTATCAGCACATATTGCCCCTGTCCACAAGGGACACACGAAGAAGCCCTGTGGTGACATGGCAGTTATCCAAGCAATCATACAGATTGCATCTGTGGAAGCCCAATGAGGTGCACTGTTTGGCATTAGGTAGGGGTCTGTTTCAAGGGTTTGTGAAAATGCGGTACACATATCTCCCCACCAGCATGGGGTTCCTATTATGTTATCAAACTTCAACAAGTTTAAACCCTATATGGTCGAAACCATATAGTCAAACTTGCTGAAGTTCGAACACAGAAAAATATGAATAAAAGATGCAACAGTAAACTAACTGTTGCAAGCAGTGGGGCAAGTCCTCCTGCAGCCCCCACACCCCCTGCTCTTTAAATATACCAACTCCGAGACTGCACTGTAGTACAGAAAGGGAATATTTCTCTTCACTGCACTGTAGTGCGATTTCAGAGTTGGTATATTTAAAGAATGGGGGGTGTGGGGGGTGCAGGGTTGCTTGCCCCCCCTGCTTGCAATAGTTAGTTTACTGTTGCATCTTTAATTTTTTTCCCGTGTTTGAAGTTTTGAAACTTCGAACAGACAAGTTCAATATTGTCATGTTCAAAGTTTCAAAACTTCGATCACGTAATAGGAACCCACCAGCATGTGTTATTAATGTCACATACCAGGTAATGTCCTTACAGCAGGTAATAAATGTACCATTCCACTTACAGATATGCAGCATTTCCAGTGCAGCAGGGTCAGACATTGCCCTGTATGCAAGGCAGAAATCACTTCTGAGTGGTCTATATGACACAAGCTACAATGACAGTTATTGCACACAATCCCTGTAGGACAGAGACTAGGGACTTGAAGTTCCCTTCTGAGGAAACTTTGTGTTGTGTGCTATTGCCACTGCTCCTTGCAAAGGTACATGAGAACATGGCCATTGCAGTAAAATATTGGCAAGCGGAGTGGAGGCTACAATGAGGTTATAACTACATCACCCTTCTTACCCCTGTGGAGACATGGTGATCTATGTTAAAGTAGGTGTCAACATGTGTGACCAGGCCTGTGTGCCCAGGTTGATCACCCCTGAGTAACCAACACAGTTGGTGTTTATTGAAAGTCACCCCACACCATGGTGTTGTGATGTAGCTTGATAGGCACAGGTAGATTCCAGTAAAAACAACAGGCATACTGAGTCATAGAGTTGCCCTGTAGCTGGCAATGGCTTCATTAGGTGGCCTATCAGCACTGAATAGCACCTCCAGTGTCTCCAGGGAATCACACTGTTTAAACAATTTGGATGTGTATCTATCTTTAATGACTATGGATACATCACCTATATTAACTGGTACACTTTTAGTGTGGGTTCTAAGCATGTGGAAGGACATGTAATCTGGAATGGCTATGGTGCTGTCCATAGTCCTGAAATAAGTGTGTGTGACTGTGGAAATATCTACATCTTCTGAGGTGGGGACACCTTCCAGTGAGTGGAGTTTAGTGGTGGCATTCCTAGCATGTACCACCATAACTGATGTTGTTTGAGGATGGTGTTTCCTCTATAGAAAGTTTAGCCATGAGACACCGCCTATAAGATGCACTATGGTGACGTCAACAGCCTTTTCCACCACACAAACTCCCAGGGGTGACAGATGAACACCATCTGTGGCAAAGCATTGAGGTATGTTGAGCAAGTAATCCCAGGATGATATTTACTGGGTCCCCTTAAAATAACACCGCACAATAAGCCAATTATTGACTTCAGTCATTTTATACATGTATTGAGCCATCATTCTAGGTGAAGGTGTTATGCAGCCAAAGGCTAGGAACATACTCACCACAAACAGACTGTGTAAGCTCAGTCATATGTCTGCATACAGTCCATTGTGGCATGTCTCAAGTCGTACACACCGACAGGAACTATGACATCATCATAAAAGCACCTGATGTTGACAAACCTGCATGCATATGTGGTACGGCATATCCTGGCACCTCACAGTCAGCTAACTGTGACTTTCCCTTGTGTAGCCTGGTGACAGGGGCAACAATGTGTCACATGATATAATCACCTATGAATAATAGGGTTGAGTGTTTGACCAGTGAGATAGTGGTGCATGCACTATTATGTGTACTGTGTTCTTCAGAGGTATGTGTATGTCTACTGAGCTTGCAAGTGGGTTTCTGAGGTGTATGTCCTTTGTGCATGTGCCTGGTAAGGAGCTCCATACATGCAGTTGTGTGGGATATGGTGGTGGATGGAGTATGTGGTGAGGTATGCATGTTGTCAAACTGGTCATTTCTATATGTAGTGACCGGTGTGTGAAGCAGCATGGAATCAAGGTTTGTTATGTAGTCACATATGTCACAGGTTTTGTTTGTGTGGCATAGCAGTATAGGGTCTGGGACACTGTCACATCTCCACAGTGGTTACTGATACTGCCATTAGCAATAGAGTCTTGCTTGTGTCTAAGTCACAGCAGGCCTTTGTTTGGCAGTGGCCTGACAGTTGCTGTAATATAACATTTTATCACCTTTATGTAATTCTCCTAAGGTAACACAGCACCTGACTGTGTGCCATAACATGGTTGAATGGGTACAATGTTTTGCCAGGCTTGTGGTCTTTGGATTAACTATATGCTCATGATTAGGCATGGCCGCAATAGCATACCTACAAATGTGACAATGTGAAACTACAACAAAGATAGGGTCATGCAGTTACACCTTTGTGGTTGACAGCCTTAAACACACTGTCAAGTAGCCAGACAGCTCACTGGATGTTGTGTGACATGATGTGGGAACACAGACATGAGTTCTGGTTATATAAATATATAATATGACATATGTAGGACATGTGTGGGTCCATACACTTTGGCCAAAGATGGCCACTCCTCTGCAGTACAACTCAGATCCATGGCAGACAGACATGCACCAAGAAGTTGTTGAAGGTCAGATTGCATGAATAGCTGTGAAATTCTGATCTAACAAGGATCACTGCCACTCTGGTGCTTGCTTGAGCAACCTTTCATGTGTATGTCATCGGACATTGTGCATCATATTATGACACTGCAGCATCCACTCATTACCCTACTGAAATCCTAAGAACCCTGGAATACTAGACATAATACATGTCACACTGTAATGATTGCTCTAATTGCTACTCAAGGCATCTACCTTGCATGACATGGGATAACTATGTTGATGAACAAACTTGCTGTGGTCTGCTCCTCATGCGAGGTTCGTTACTAACATTTTGCTTTTGGGGAGAGACAAAGTGTAGGAGCATGGTATTCCAGGAGAGAGTAGTTGTGCTGAGTCAAGCAGTTGTAATAGCTGGGCACCAGAAATTCAGGGGACTCCCCTGTTGTCAGCATTCCTCACAAGGTAATTGTGTCATCACAGTACACACTGCTTGAGTGGTGTCCAACTGCAGGATAACTGTGTAAACACTCCCTTCTTACCGTTCCCAAGGTGTACATATGACTCACCCCCACTTCTTGAATATGCTGTCTACAGACACAGACATGATGGCAGACTACCTTCTTGGAAACTATGATGGAATTAAAGTCAACATGTAGTTGTACACAGGGCAAGTAGCATGCAGTGACAAGCAGTGTCCCCAGATGTTTCAGTAGTATTACATTTACAAGCATGAAAAGACATCATGGAAAAGATCATTAACAGTGTAGTACACCTGCAGACACTGGCCCAAACCCAGTGCATTTTGTTCAAGGTCAGATCATGCCTACCCTAAGCACTGGATGTAATTGATTGTTGCAGTATGTGATGGATGAGGGAAAAAAGACTCACCCCACCTACCATGACCTGAGAAGGCATTTGACAAGATTAGGCTATCAGACATTGTGGACACTCTGTAGAGTGTATGTCAGTCATTGGATAGTCAAGTGTCTGGCAGTGATTATCTGGGATGATAGGATTGTATAGGCCAGCACTACAATAAGGTCAGTCACCTGTGGACTACCCACACACATCATTCCTAGACATTCCCTTTTCTGCAGTCATGGCCACTGTCAGTGACCTCATACTGACTACATTTGAAGATGATTGCAAATAAGGAACTTGCATTGTTTCTCACACAGAACCAACAGTTACCCAGGGTGAAGTGACACACACATTCAGGTAACATCAGAGCCCTTAACAAATGCTACATGCCAAGGAATGCACAATACTATACTCTTGGCAGTCATCCACCTCCTGGACAATATCATATTGTTCGCACACTTCCAAACAGTTTACCCATTAGATAGGGACTTATGGACACAGAGAGTGATCTAGCCTTTGACTTTTTGCACACCCTATGGAGAAAGGTATGGGATGTAATTCCCAGAATGTCATTGTTACACTGTATGTGGCACTCATCACACCTATCATTGAGTTCAATCCCACCTTTGGTATGTAAGTATACAGGCATATCTGACACCTGTAACAGCCAGAGAGGTCCCACAGTAACCCAATAACCCAATACACAGTGTACATAATATGCAGACCATGTCAAGGCTGTAACTGTGTATTCTGTCTCCTACATACTTTGGAGGTGAGGTGTATGGCTGCCAAACAGGGAGGTGTCAGATCCCACTGTGTACCACCTGCACATCCAAGAAAGGACTAGCACGAGAATCACCTCTTCTAAACAGCTGCACCTTGACTGTGGAATAAATTGGACATGCTGGAGAGACAGGTATGTAGCCATGACACTACACATTATATGTAACAGGCTCCCCATCCATGTGAAGCACACTTCTGCTGTAATGCACATCATGTGCAAGTTACACAATGGGATGTGGAACAAGGCAATCATAACTGGTTTAGGACAAATGTATGTAATGGACATAGGAGAATTGTAGATGGTGCATCTTCTATACTACAGCTTGTAGAGATGTTATTTCCCAGAATCCTGCTTACACTTATCAAGGGAACCACACTTTGTCAGATATTATGGATGCAGGAGTAGGCTGTATAAAGCCATTGTCCCTGTTAGCCTGTGATACACATATGAACCTATGGTGACATGCACCTATACTGCGTTACCTTTGTGTAGACATTTTGCTTCTGTGATGACATTCCTTCCTGTGCTCTAATGTTTAGAGGTTTATTGTAGCAGTGTACCCATCGGTGTGTCCCAAACAATTCTGAATCAGAAACATAAACAGTTCTATGAGACACCATTCATTGTGCAAGTATACAGCCATTACATCATCCAACTTAAGCTGCACAACATAATGTGATTTACTCATTACGGCAACAGACAATATCTGTCAGTGACCAGTACAAGTGGCATGTGAAAGGCAACAGTGGATTAAAGAATTACATAGCAATTTAGGTAGTCACCCTGTGCATCAGACACATAGATTAATTTTCCTGCATCGATTACAAGGATGAGAGGGATATGAGGCAGGAGTGCTCCTGAGGGTGACTACTGTCTGCTGGGACTGAGTCCTCCATGGGAACACCCAGGACCATAGGCCCATGGCCTCCCATGTGTTGGTGGTATAAGCACACTTGCCTTTGGAGTGCTGGATGTACTGCCACTACGGGAGCCTGAGAGAGCACAGCCACATGGACTCAGTAGATGTAGCTGCTGACCTACGTCCATGAGTCTGATGCTCAACTCCAGCCAGATGTTCCATCACAGACAATGACTATTCCAAGACAGATATTTTGAAATCTTTCTCAGACCACTGTCTTTCCACTGTGTCCACCATCCGATCCAGGGTATCAGCAATGCAGTGGAGGCAGTTATGGATATTAGAATGTGCTGCAACGATAACCCTCAGCAGTCATTTGGAGGTCTTATCAGAACATACCTGCACCTCCATAATGGCCCTAAACATATGCCAATTGACACATGATGAGACACCTGCAAAAAGTGGTAGAAATGCATCAGGTTTCCTACAAGAACCCCTATCAATCTGCCTGTGTGGAGCCTTGCCATCTCTTTGGCTATGGCAAGTATCAACACTCACTGCAGAAATAGTAGCCATACTTTCCTGTTCAGTGTCACCACCCTCCAACTGTCCAATATCTAAGGTCTCAGGGGACTTGGTATGTGTAGGCATACTGACTGTGTAAGGTGATAATGAGGTCAGAAGAGAGATATCAACCCCTTTGACATATTCAGCCCCTCCAACCCCCACATGTGCCTCATTTTTTCCACCATCATCATCAGAGTCACTGACATCAGGTTGTAAAGGGGACAGAGACCAACCCCCTTGGTCACCTGTAATAAAAAGGTAGAAGTGGTACATTAATACTTGTACTACTATGGTCTACAGTACTATCTTGCAATATATGTTAATATGTATACAATGCAGTCAGTATCATAGACTTGTTTATCCCCCAACCTCATATACCAGGACCTGAGGACAATATTTTCTAAAAAAAAAAATGTCTGTAGTTGCTTGTAAAGACTAAGCTCCTTAATCAAGAATCTCATGAGTAACTGTGATGTACACTGTTGACATTTGTCAAAACTCTGCAAAGCTGACACATAAGGTAATCTGAACTGTCCCACAAATACTGCAAATCTATCAGCGTGGTCACAACTACAAGGCATAGGTATGACTGTAAACTGTGTTCCATTGGGAAAAATCTGTGAGGTTGGCAATCATGCAGACAGTACATCAATCCAGCCAGCAGGCCTGGGATGATACTTTTGTGAATACAATATACTAAATCTACATCTGGAACACAACAGTGTTATGCTTACCAGGAGCAGGATAACAGCCTCTGATTCTTGATGGTCCTGTGAAAAATTAAGGACGAGTAATGTAAACAGCAACCCATGTTGTACTATGACAGGCTATTACATCCAAATATCTCATATTTACAATACATACTGTTAATTGGTACATTGGTCGCAATCTGAGCATAAGATTCAAACTGCAACTAACACCCCCCCATAAAATACCTGTCATCCACATAAAACTATGTACACCTTGACACAGTGAATGGCTCAGTATTCCAGTGCTTATCAAACTAAGCATACATGGATGCTCCTCCTGCATGGAAACGGTGGCACCTACATCCACGATATACCATGTGATAGATGTCTGAGTGCTGTCCTATATTCCTAGATTGCCAGGAATTCCTTAGTGCCTAACAGTGGTTGTTCTGCTGCAGGCCATCCACCAGTGACAGCATGATCCCTGGCCACATCTGCTGCTTTTCTGCAGGTGGCATTTATCATATCAATGGCATGGTGTCACCCCTGCTCATATGCCCTGCTTTGGTGACCAATTGCATTAACATTACAATACAGGTCAGCCCAAAATACTGCCTGCTCTTCCTTGTTTGTCCTCCCCCAGGGCAGCATGAGTTGGTGATGCTGATGCAGGGCATCCAGGATAGTGTCATTTTCTATCTTGGTAAAAGGGGCCCAGCATCGGGGATACATATTTCCTGAAAAACAACAAAAGGGGAACATATGTCAGGATCACATATGTGGGAGTATAGTATGTAGAGATACAGCAATAACAGATGGCTACCAGTAGTCACTGCTTGGTTACACAGCTCATATTCAATACCATGCAAACATAGTAAGAGTTTGGTTGAGAGTAGGATAGTAGCAGTACTCATCTATTCCTGCGTGTGCCATGAAATATACTGTTGTATGATCATACAACCAACACAGCAGTCCATTAAGTTGTGGCCTATATGTGTAAACACCCTTATAATATTGAAAACCAGCAGTGCCACACAAATAGCAGTGTATTATTACCACCACTGTCAACAGGAAATTTCCAGGAGAGTGGTATACTTAATTAACGTAGAGCATTCTACCTGCATTGTACTCAAGTTTCTCTTTAGGTGTAACACATATGCAGATTAATGACATGTCAGCAGTACGGTTCCAAGCAAGGTTTACTGCTCTAATCCCCATTCCCCATAAGTATATGGACACATATGCATCATGTTGGAACTAAATGGTTACATACCTGATGGAGTACAATACTCTTCTGTTGAACGGTACAGATATATAACTGTTGTGCCAATGAGTGGACCATGCAAGTAACTCTCATACACAATGTTTACCCTAGCTAGATGTTTGCCTTTTTAACATGGTTCTCTATTAGCAAATGATTGGCTAAGAACCAATCTGTGCTTCTGAAATGCTAATTGCAGTCAACTTAGCTGATTTGCAGTATAATAAGCCAATCCTGTGCAACCACTGAACAAGATATAAGGCCTCAATATAGATTACAACCCCTTTTCTCATATTTTAGGCTGGAAAATAGTGGGGGGAAGATACTACATCATGGCAGAGAATGTCTTTAGCATCTACTATTTACATACAAATGTGTATGCTACAGGCTGAAGGTGAAGGTAATGCTACAGGCAATAGGCATAGGCAGAAAGGATAAACACTTTGGAGGACAACAAGCTTTAAGAGTAAGTGTGGGACCTGTGGCAGCCTTGTTGTATAGGCAGAGACAGATTGAGAGTATCGACCCCACTGGAAGGTAAGGTATGTGTGCCACATAAGTCTATCAGTCAAACGGTATCAGTAAGACAATGCAAGGCCAAATGCTTGGCATGTCCTAGAAAACTTGTAGGTGTACATTAACCATGATGTCACACAATAGGAGAACTTCCATGTCACATGTTATGTCATGGTAGTCCACTGCTGAGTGTGTGCTGGCGACACTTGCATCTAGCTCAACCTCCATATTTATTTTATTTATTTATTTATTTTACATTTGTTGACCAGGAGAGTCCAAATGGATTTCAAGTCCATTTTCAGTGGAGGCCCGGGGAGAAAAGCTCTGAGAACAATTTTTTACAAAACATTGTTTTAAGGACAGACTTTTGACATACAATTTCCATAGAAGAGACTTTGACATACATATTAACTAACAGATAGGATACATTCATTCTCTACAATATAATAGCACATTTTAGAAAATATTCCTAACATTAGTATTCCTGTGCTAGATTTAATATCAGAGTAAAAGCAGAGAGATATAGAATAAGACTACGAGAGAGCAGATGATGCTCGCTATAGTTGAGAAGGTTAACAAATTGATTCACTGTATGTCTTCGCCTGGTTTTAGTTGAGAAGGATAGCAGATTGATTTACAATATGTCTTCTACTGGTTTTAGTTGCTTATGGAAAGCTCAACATTGCTGGGGTAGTTTTCCCTAACTTCTGGAGAGATGGGATGAGCAGTAGATTGACAGTCCTAAGTGGGTACAGTACTATGATTGGTTGGCTTAGCAGAGTTACTTAAGTTAGGTGAAGTGTTCTAATGACACATTAGAGAGGGGGCTACTACTAACATATGTATGTTATTTGTGCAGTTGTGGTTGTCTGTGATATCACCAGCAAAGCATTGTGGGCTGCAGTTGGATATTACTGGGCGACATTTTCAGTACACATTTCAACATCCTCTGGGAATTCAGGCTACTGCATTACTTGACAGTATCTGCACTTTATATTGTTGGACTAGGAGTATGTGAGAGTGGTCCAATCTGTTAGCCTTTGCCCTCTATTATATAGATACAGACATTCCAACTGTACTGCTTTGGGTGGATAAATAAGTGATGAGACAGACATACATATCACAGTTTATAATACTGATTGCCACATACATGTGATTTCATTGGTAGAGGCAGCTGTACTTGAAACCAGGACCACATGCATTCAATGCATTTCAGACTGAGCTACAGAGTCACTGTTAGAACAGGTGAATTTTTACATGTAGTTATCATTCCACATTTATCTGCTACATACTGCTCTTAAATCTATTATTATGTGTATGGCTTTAGAGTGCTGTATTTGTATACCAGAGTCCCAATTAAAATCCTATTTTCCATTAATGTTTTATCAAGTGTGTTCTGACATGTTGTAGACATAATTGCAGGGTTAACTGCTATCAGATACCTCACTTACATCTAAGCTTATGTGTGTATGCACTCATAGTGATGTATTGGTTTACTAGAGTGCCAATTACAGTAATATTTTTGTAGTAATCTCTTAGCCGATTTGCTTGGTGTGATGCAATGCACATCACCATTTTAACACGCTTAATGAGGGAAACTTCAGCATTAGTATGTTTTGCTTAAAACGTCTGTGGTCATTAGCAGCTGTGTGGCTTGGTGGGATGATCCACTGTTCTACAGGTGCAATAATTATGGGTCCATAATAGGGAGCAGGTGTACTTTTTGAATGTGATTAATATTGTTCCAAAAGCATATATCAATATAATACTATTTAACATTGCTAAGCAATGCAGCTGTCGGTGTACAAAAATCTTTAAAAACAAGAAAAATGTGGAGATAGGACAGTGGTAAAAGGGGGTGCAAGCAGGGGTAAAAACATAATGACAGGCAGGTAAGAATGTGTAGCATGGGTGTAGGAAAGAACCATAGCTATCCATTTCTTCAACAGCAACAACTGTGCATGTTCACAGATTTTTGTTGCTGAATTTGGACTGTCACCACCCAGAGAGGAGTGATGATAACATCATTGCATTGTCAAGCCAATTGGACCAAATTAAGTGTGCCAGTTGACACGTGTGTGAAATGGCAAGCTATGTATGGGATGATATTTTTTTGGGGGACAGTTGGGGAAGAGGCAGAGGTATGTGTGTGGGAGGTAATTTGGGAAGGTGAGGAAGCTTTTGCAGAAAGACAAGACAGACAAGACAGCAAACAGGGTTGGTGTGTGACAGAAGAGGGGTTGAACACCTTGAATGAGGAGGGTGTTGTGGAATCCCAGTCCCATGAGCATCCACAAAATAGCAGTGTGACTCAAGTCCTCACCCATGGGACTGTCAGAACTGCTCCTTCACTGCCCCTGTGGTGGCAGTAGTGGAAGCTGGTGTCTGGGGCCAGGCTGCCCCATTAGGATGGTGAGCATTCTCAGCATCTGGCACAGATGTGCACCGACAGTTCGGAGGAGCACCCGGCACACCATACCTGGCAGTTCTTGATGGGTGACAAAATCACCCCCTCCACCTCTGCTCCCAGAGGGGGACCCAGCCCCAGCATGTGGGGCGGAACTACCTGACACCACAGGTAATGCCGGGACAGCAGAGGGGGCACCACCGGGCTGCAGTCCAGACATGCTGGGCCCAGGTGACACTACCAGGAGAGTCAAGGTAGGTAGAATGCCTGGAATCAGCCTACCTTGTCGTACTATAGTAAATTAAATATAAATATAAGGTAAGATAAGTAATAACCAAACAAATGTTAGTATTAACATAATGGAAGATAATATTGATTAATCAAAATACATATTTAGGTATATTATGAGGAATACAACAGTAAATAACATATCAGTAAGTATGATAACAGCAAACCAGTATGAAATAACACATAAGGCCAACATAACAGTTAGTTTAAAATAATATATTAATATCAAATCATTATAATAAATGACATTAATACATTAAAGAAGATAAGGTGGGGAGAGAGAGAAAAGCATACCATTAGTGATGTCACAGGTGATATTACTACACAGACTAATAATACATACTTCTGCAAGTGTGCAGTGTCAGTTGCGAGTACAATCACTCCAATTCTTGTATACATGATATTGCACATACATACCTCTCAAACTGTTAGCATGGGACAGTATGGGACAAGCACTAACAAATGTAGGTACACAACTACAGGGGACTGTTTTAGATACTGTGCTCATACATTACTACCAAGTTGTTCTGTAAATTAATTTGACTATAAATTTGATTCCAAGTAATGTCATTTATCTTCTAATCAAGGACCAGACATATCCCCATTAGTCATTACATTCCAAAAATCGTGACACTTGAGAGGTATGTCCATGTACATTAAGTAGACTAGACAGCCAGTGATTTCTTAGTTGACTGACATGGAATTAGAACCCACAAGCTGTGACTCCAAGGAAAATGTGCACCTAATTTAACAGTTGACTGCTGTCAGATTAGAAAAGACATTCAGTACATACGGCACTACTTCACACTTATTGGAAAGGATAATTAATCACAGCACAATTCTGCTTTACACTTTATTGATATTGTTCCTTAAAATCCGGCACTTGTACACATGGATATCTACCCAGAACACGAGCTACCTTACCCATATACTTTGCTCCTGGAGTGAGAGGAACATACAGCATTATTTGACTAAAAATTGCCACAACACAGGCTTGAACCTTACTGTGGGTATTGCACTACATTTATCAAACAATTTTTTTCTGCAGTCTTTATTCATTTCCTTTTTACAGTTGACAGGTGTCAGATTAGATTAGAACACACATGCAGTGAATATAGCCACACTGCACACTTGCATGAACAGATTACTTATCAAAGTACAACCCTGCTTTAAACTTTATTGATAATATACCTTAAAATGTGGCTTTTTTACACATGATATCCAGCCAGGACTTCAGCTAACTTACCCATATACAACGTTCCTGGACTGGGAGGAATATATAGCATTATTTGACAAAACATGGTCATAACTCAGGCCTGCACCTTACTGTGGGTATTGCACTACATTTATCAGACAGTTTCTTCTGCACTCTTTGTTTCCTTTTTACAGTTGACTGGAGTCAGATTAGAACACACACATGCAGTGACTAGAAGAATAGTGAATACTTACTTATTTGAAAACAGTACATACGACAGCACCATCACCATTTAAAATCTATTGATTACTGTTGCTTCAAGTCTGGCATGTACAGCATGGATAGCTGTATCAGAGGTCAAAGAAATAACCCATATACCCCCGTCATTACTTGAGTGTAACCTACAGCATATTCCACACAATGATCAGAGTAGGGCAATGACTGTTAATCTGGGTAATCCACATCAACTGATGTTTGGAAGCTATACTACACATTAATGCATGTTTACTTGATTTAACTTGCTTTACCATTTCAGGTAGGCAGTAACACATTACTAATCATATTACATTTCCCAGGTATGTCATACCTGAATGATATGACTGCAAAATATGTAAATAATTTATTTTGATGGTAGGTTATGCATTAGGTTAATACTTTGATGTTTCACTACTTACCACACTCATGCCTCATCCTGGCCAGGTACCCAGCATGGGACTGGACATTGCAAGTCCTCTTATATGCAGTTATTGAAAGAGAAGCAAACCATTATACATACCAGTTTTGCATAGAATCAGCTTGTTTATTTCTAAAGTGCTGGCAAACATACTTACATATCTGTGGGGTATGCCCAGCCCTAGCCTCTTGGACCCAGAAGTCCAAGGTTCCCCTCTTCCTTCTCTTCAAGTCAACATAGTGGTGATGACACTGCTCAGCAGTGTGGGAAATACCAGTAGCACTGGTAATATCCATAGCCAAATGATCCCAGGCCTCAGACTTGCATTGTGAGCCCTGGGAATCACCGTGCAACAGGCAGGTCTCATAGTCTTTCACCAGGAGCCAACAAACACTCTGGACTCCTGCATACCCCACCTCTGCATCCAAAGGCATGCCCCCCTCCAACACCACTAAGCATACCAACAGCCAAGTGAGACTACAATCAATGGTGTTACATGGTAAGTTGTGACTCAACCTATCTAACCACTTGGATAGTAGAGAAAGCCAATATATCTTCACATATACTACTAAGGTGCCTGTTAGTGTTGGTAAGCACCGCACTGTGCAAACACACATTAAAAGAAAAAAAATATTGTACAAGTGATTACATCTGGTTTCTATTGTTAGATATATGGCAGTTGTCAGCTATGTATGTATAAGCACAGTTTGGCATCACTAAGCACTGTGCCACACCAAGCAAACAGGCAGAATAAGAACATAAAAAAAAAAATAAACTATATATACAATAGCAGAGTATATTGCAATGATTAGCGTCATGTGCTTACCATCTGTCCAGGATTTTTCTGGACAGACTACAAATACGAGACAGCCTCCACACTGCTGCTTACATGGATTTAATATCCATGTTACTGTGATCTCCCTCGGCAGTGCACCATGATTAATATGCATGGTGTGCTGCCGAGGAGGAACTGGTGCCACGTACATGGGTACATTCTGTGTAGGCTCTACATGGAGCCTACACAGATTTTAGTGAATCCTGGTGTATGCCTTTTTTATAACACAAGAATCCTCAGTACCATTTCTTGAGTGACTCATGTTGAAGTCTCTTCCCTGTTAAAGGAAAGCTCCACCTTCTCGTACAGTTTTACTCAACTCTTAGGTTGCTTTTCCTCCCTACAATATGACTCCAGTACTGTGTAGGTACCAGAAACCTACCTATACTTTATAAAATGTTCATTTCCTCACTTTGGTATCAAAGGAAGGGAAAGACCACCCACTTTTTTAAGCTTAACTTCTCACATAAGTCACAGAGGAATTTTTCTACACCTGCATGATGTACCACAGACACAGACAAATTTGGAGTCAGGAACTCAGGCAGCTGTAAACAAGGCAGAGGTATGAAACTGTTTTCCATCATCTTTATTGCAGACAGGAAGAGAACGTACAATGATTGACAGCTGCTTACAATGTAGCCATTCCTTTCATAGCAAAACAGAACCATTAGATCAGTCAATCGTTCAAAGGCAGTTGTCACCTCTTTTGACAAATTTACATAAAAAGCATCATAGTATTGAAATGCTAAGCTTTAAACTTTAAATGATTGTTTATACTACTTTACATTTTAAGATGACTTGAATGTAGTATCAAAGATGTCTGTGACATTTAGATAAATGTCAGAGAATATTTTTCTTGTAATTCTTGTAAAATATCAGCACATTTAACAAAGTGTAGGAGGACTGGAGGGGCTGTCAATTAATCTTGAACTACAAAAAGATAATCAAATAAAAATGACAGAAGCATAACCTCCAAACTTTTAATAAGAAAGAAACATTCAGTAAACGCTTTTGTCTGAAGAAGTGTTTTATAGACAAAAGCACTTACTGGATGTTTCTTTCTTATTAAAAGTTTGGAGGTTGAGCTTCTGTCATTTTTATTTGATCATTTTTCTTTGTTACAATTATATTTTTCCCATTTTTACTATGAAAAGATACTTTGAATAAAGGTCTGCAATTTGGCTACTGTTTTGGTTGCAGCTGTATAATTCTTTAGTAAACTCTAAAACAAGCCCGTAGACATACACAAATGAGGGCCATTCAAGAAGCAGTAATATTACACACCATATATAAGATGACAGTGACTGACACTAATCCCATTATTTGTCAATGGAATTTGAATACACCACTACTTCCATATGTCTAGCATGACTTATATTAAGCAGACTTGAAGTGGATTATGGAAAAGAGAAAGGCTTTTAGAAAAATAAGATCACATTGATAAGTCAAGCCCCATTAACAGCCAGTTTGCAGAAAACATATTAAAATTCTATAAGAAGCAGTTGGAGTGATTTCGAAATGTTGAAATAAGTCAGAAAACAGAGATAGAGTGAAAAATAGATTTTTTTTTAATTCAAAGGCCGAGTTTTCCTTTAACAAAGCAGCTGAAATTCTGATATCTTCTTCATCCCAGGATGGACAACCCAATGCAAGTCACTCAATCTCACCTCCTGCTTGTTTCTTCCAGCATTCAAGCCAATAATCAAACTTAAGAAAAAGGAAAGCAGTGAAAACGTTAGCCACACAACTAGGCCCATAAACCTTTTCCATATGGTGTGTCAGCATTATAATTTGAAGTAAGCAGAGTTGTTCCATTTCACACTTTTTGTTTGTTTCTTTCAGTTAGCCTTTACTCAGTAAGATAAACACTACACAGATCTTATCCAAGTGTTTACTGGACCTGTAATATGGACCAGATTTGTACTCTGCAGATGGTATTCTTTTTATGTAAATTACTCCACACTTGCCTTACCTAAATCGTGTGTATCACATTAACATTTTGCTAAACTCGCTGTGATCTGCAACATTTTACTGAACTCCCTAGTTATGAGGTAAACAAAGTCAAATTTTTGTACATTTGGTAAAATTTCAGCCTATGTCACAGAAAAAGAAATGTCTGGCCTGACCTAGTTACCAGAAAACTCTGCTATAATTAAGTTTAGTTAACCCTCCACAGTTGTATAATACCTGACATTTCCAAACTGTGTCATAACTATAAAATAGATTACAGAATTGTAAACTAGGTGGTGCTTGTAACCAAGCACCCTTTCAACAAAAATGAATAACAATAAAAATGCTTATAATAATATTGGAACTAAACAGGAATACCTTCTTTTTCCATTAATGTTAATGTTTGCTTTAGCTATAAGAACTTTCATAAATTGTATAAGAGAGAAAAAAAGAAGGATTCAAGAATTCAAATACTTAGCAGCCAAAATTCAACTTTCTGCAGACAATTTCATGCTGATAATGGGTAAAATAAAGTACATCCATCCGTGAAATAAAGACATCAAAACTTTTTTTAATCTATGTTTTGTATAAAGTTTAATAACAATAAAACAAACTATTGTATTAGCCCCTCATTAAAATTATTACAATTGGAATGTGAAATAAATTAAATATCTATGAATAAAAATATGTTCTAACATATGTACATATATTAATAATAACTTCCAAAACCATATTGAAGAAATGGAATAAGAATTTCTTTTCATTCAAACAAAGACTAATGTTTTCAAAAATGATACCTCTGCTTAAAGTCTTATACTTATTTCAATCAATTGCTCTAGTCCCTAAGAAAGCACTACTTAAAAAAATAATTTAATTTCTTTGGTGCCCTAAAACTCAAAAGCAGTGTATATCAGCCACATCAGATCTTGGAAAAATGGATTATAGGATTCCCAGACTTAGACTCATATGCATTAGCTACAGTGTTTAGTACTATAATATAATGGCTGGACTATTTTTATAATAACAAGTAGAAAGGCATATGTGATGAGATTATTAAAACTCAGTATAATGATCTTGACTAAAAAATTCTTGAGATTATAAAATATACTTTTATTTAACTTTTACAAGACTGTTATAAAGAATAGATCAAAACACTGAACTCAGTATATGAATGTACTTTACGACTTTTAGAAATTATATTTATAAATATACTCTGCTTAACAAATGGAAATTCTGAGCTTTTGTTATTATACCTACAACAGGTTTTATGGAAAGCCAAAATCTTTCACTGCAAGAGTAAAAAATAATAATAATAATATGCTGCTATGTTATGATTGCTTAGACAAAGGAATTATACTCCCTACAAGTAAATTATTAAGTAAGAACAAGCTAGGTTCTCCATGTGTTTTACTTATCAGTTGTATTAGAGATCAATTCTATATCTCAATTTTAAACCCTAAAGAAAGGGTGATCTTTATGTGAATGTAATACCCAATATTTAAGGTGAAAATTTATGAAATAATATCTTGTCAAAAACCAAAATTGATTTTTCATAGTAATGTATGTCTTACAAATAATTATTGGGATTCCCTGGATATTTATGGTTAAACAGACTTAAAAATAAACAGAACAGGATAATGTTATTAACGACATAAGTTCCTATTGTATTTATGAGAAATCTTTTACATGGAAATATATTCAGGATGTATTTATTACCCCATATAATATTTATAATTTTATCAAATCAAACTCTTTGATGTGCTAGGGATGCAAAAAAAAAAAAAAAAGAAAAAAAGAGCTGATAAGGGTGCATATTATTGTGGACCACAATAAATTAAGGTATTCTGAAAGAAGACTGTTATTTTTTAAAGTTCCTTGGACAGGCAATTGTGTATTTACAAGAGCAACCAGATTAGTACACATACCTGTTCATAAACATTTAGTAATAAGCACTGCAGGTTACTGTGGAACTTATTGACAGTTGTTAGAAATGTTAAAACAAGGAAGGGGAAATCTGAGTCACCACCTGTACTTAAAAAATTTCAAAAGTTAGCCACTATTTTATGCAAAAGAGAAACATATAATTAAATTAATGTCATTAAATAAAATTATCAATTTTGATTGCTGGAATAAGTTTGAATTGTTGCTCACAAAATATGAAAAAAAATTATGTTTATATCAGCTGATGCGTGTTGAAACAATATTGCCAGTGATTGTTTTATTTCATTTCTTTATAAATATTGTATATGTGCTAAAATCAATAACATGTTAAAATGATAATAGTAAAGATGTCACGTATACAACTTCAGTAACTCATTCTACGGTTCCAATGAAATTGATAAACAGAGTAGATTTCTTATACCCTAAGAAGTCAAAGCAAACTCTTGCATGCCGTACTGGGAATTTGCAGCAAAGAGAGAATGAATTAGAATGCCCAGAGTTTCAATTGTACTCTTTAACAGCTAACATATACCTATTTATTTATGGCAGGATATTAGTTACACACTGAGCTGGAATCTATCTATTTTGACATTATATTGCAAGGTATCAGGACTATCCAATCAGTTGATTTAGAGGATTAAGGAGCTTTTAATGAACTGTTTCCATGAGGTCCAGTGGTGCAAAGTTTGAATCCTTCAGCTTCCATTATCTAACTGTATGACTCTGAGCAGATGAGTTAACCAGACACCACTCCAGGGCTGATTCTGAAAAAGGTCCATGGAGGTCAGTGTTCTAACCAGGAAAACAAATATGAATAAGATTAAAAATCGCAATAACTCATGTATACTATTTGACATTTTTACTAAATTTCATCAAAAATTGACATCAGAACTTATATAATCAGATTAAATTAATTTAATTTTACAAGATTTCTTTCGTGTAGTTTAACTTACAAATAAAGATTATGTATTTATTTTTTTCCCACTAGAGAAAACTATAGAATTTATTTCGGGAGCAGTCTTTTATGGTGGCATTTTGTAAAACAAATATCATGTGATTGTTAGTTTTCTAGGCAACCAATCAATTTCCATCTGATATACATTGAATCAGAGCATGAAAGATTTGTTGCTAGACAATGATGGCTTACTCCACAAATTTGTTGTGACACATTTCCAAAGTTGATGTTAGAGGGATTGAACAGGAAGGTGTTGGGTAATGCTGACAATTGTCAAACAAAGGAGTGCCACCAATGAATTTCTGATTGTTAGTCTCCAAATCACTGCATTATGCATTATTGTAAGTCTTCTGCATTATTGTAAGTTTTCTGTTTATGTCGGCATCAGTGAAAACCCACTGTTATGTGTATATAGTGTTTAGGATAATAACAAGGCATATATAGTCTCTCCTTTGATAATCACATCACCACAGTAGTCAGGAAATCCTTCTACATGGTGCACCTCATCACAAAAGGTTTCTCATCCAGGAAAAAAGAGGTCATTGTTCCCCTCTACTCATCACTCATTAGACCCATTATAGAGTACAATGCCCCTTTTGGTATCTACCTCACAAGACATCTACAACAACTGGAAAGGTCACAGAAATACCTCACAAAGAGGATTACCAGCTTCAAACAGATGCCCTACACAGGCCATCTCAAAAAACTCCAGCTGTACTCTGTCACATATTGTCTACTCGGAGATGATCTCTGCCTAACATACAAAGCTATGTCAAACCCAGAGCTGTTGGACATGCTCCACTTAAAGAAATCCCAATCCGTTCAAGCTACACCCTCTAGGGACCTAAACCTTGTCACCACAATAAACAGAACATGCTGAAGGGATAGATTCCTGTCCCAGAGACTTTCCATACTCTGGAACAAACTACCTATCTATATCAAACAAAGTTCCTCATTAGCACTCTTCAAGAAAAATCTTGATGGTTGGATGGGAGATAGGAAATTTGCCCCCGGGATCACTTCTGTGGCTCTGCTTGACAGGGGCACAGGTAAATCATTTTCTTGGGTGGCAAAAGCCAGGGTACCATTTGGTTGGCTTATATAGGCCCTAGGGCCAATAGCCTAGTACCTACCTAAGAACCTATATGCAAATGATATTACTATTGCACTTACTAATGCCTGTCTAAAAATATGTTTGTATTCATACAAGATGAATGGAACACACTGTGACACTGGGATGAAAAATATGTGATAATCTCATCCTCATTTACACACAGCAGTGTGTCGAGTACATTGGAAAGGACTCCTCATATCAGGTATACAATAAGCTAATAAAGAATATATAATTATCATAGGTCACTGACATTACTTTCATTTGCCAGAATTACTTGCTGAGGCTCAATGTTGTCAAGTTTATTTGTGTGTCTGATGGCAAAGTCCTAGTGCATGCATATATATTTTTGGAGTTTTTGAAGTGCCATTTTTATACAGTCATTTCTGAATACTAACAATGCTCACTGTCCATTGTCGAGCAAAAATGAGAATAAAAACTACATTTTTTGTTGTTGTCCATGCATGTGATGTGCTTGTGTTTTAAATGACATTATTATTTTACAGGAGGCCAAATAGTGTGGAATGGTCCCTACAGACTCTACATGAGGGGATGTTCACCCAAGCATATTCCAGGAGGATTTACACTTGATCAGCATACAGATATGCTGCTTATGCAGTGCAAAATGTCTATATATATATATGGGTCCCTATCAAATGATAGAAAACTCATTTGATGGAAAATCATTTGGCTGAAACCAAAACATAGAAAGCTCAAAACACTGAAAACTCATTTGACTGAAACTCAAAACACTGAAAATGCTATATGCCCTTTTCCCCACGGTAGTGCGATCCTGGAGTTAGTATATAGAGATAGGGGGGGTGGGGGGGCATAGCCCCCCCACACACTTCATACATTTTTAAACCTTACACATGGATACCTATAACTTCAATGAATAAATGTTTGGAGAAAACAATATTTACATAAACTATGTGGGGGCTATGCCCCCAACACACCCCATTGTGGAGGGCTGTGCCTGTCACCCCCCCCCAATTATATATACTAACTCCAGGATCACACTACCATGGAGAAAAGGGCATATAGCATTTTCAGTGTTTTAACTTTCAGTCAAATGAGTTTTCAGTGTTTTGAGCTTTCTATGTTATGGTGTCAGTGAAATGAGTTTCTATCAAATGAGCTTTCTGTCATTTGCTAGGGACCTATATATATATATATATATATATATATATATATATATATATATATATGTTTGTGTATATATATATATGTATATATATATATATATATGTATATATATATATATATATATATATAAATTAAAAATTATAATATATATATATATATTTAAAATGCATATAAAATAACTATATCTGTATATATGAAAATCTGTTAACAAATCCACAAAGCAACCTAAATAAATATATTGAGCTAAATCTAACAACATTTAACCAAACTAGGTATAACAAATGAGAATATTAACATAGCATATTCAGCATAGAGTATATAGAACTGGCCTATTGTGGATACAATTGATGAACCAATGGTACCAGGTCATGTACATATCAGTATAACCTTGGAGCCTAAATATTATGTAATCAATTGTTCAAAGTACAAATGGAGAATGTTACAAAGACCTCAATAAATGAGACAACAGATCATCTCAAGGGTCTCGCCTTCAACTGCGGTTTTAATGGACAGAACTCTCCCTATGGGCCCCCAGCCTTCATATCATTTAGCTCCGCTTGTTCAGTAAGGTTGACTATATTGCCTAGTCTAGGATTGGGTATCAGAGCACTACATTCTTGTTTTCTAGCTAGGCAAGTAACAATGGTCCCCTATCCGTTCTCTAAGGGACCTGTTGGTTTTACCAATAAAATGAAAAACAGTAGGTACAGTGTGCAATATAAACAATGTTTCTGGTGTTACAGTCACTATTCTGATTTAATGTCCAAAGGTGACCTGAAACAGGATGCCTATAGTAGTGAGATTCATCTACATATTGGCATTGTGCACATCTGCCACATTTACTCGTTCTCAAAAAAAACCCCTTCTTGAAGCCCTGCCCTGGGCCTTTACTGTTGCACCTTTTCAGACTCAACATATTGCTGAAAACAAAGGATGGAGTATAATATTCCAGTGCTTGTTGAGCATGTTACAGCCTATTACCACCCAACAAGTATGGTTTTGCTCTATTCTGTCTGAGATATTGCATTTCTGTATATACTTTCTGGATTTCTTCTTCAGGCCATCACTCAGCTCATTCAACCCTTGCTGATAGTGGACATTAAGTGTAGGAGAAGCTAGATATTCTCATAGCTTGTCCCTTTATGATGTTCTGAAAAATATGTGGAGGGTGCATGCTGTAAGTCAATGGACTCAATACTAAAATTCATGGTAAATTTTAAAAGAACTGCTGGAATTCAACTATTATGGAATACATGTAATTGATCAACAGTACCTTAAAATAATATATAAGGTTAGATTAATGATGTGTGCTTCTTCAAAGGAATCGCCATGACCAAGGCAGCATAGCTGGCAGCTTATTTAGTGCCCATACGACCTTACCTTAACTACAGGTATTCCCCCAAATAGAAAGATGTTGTGATTTAGAACAATCTCCATTAACGAGATAGAAACTCTATCTTGTTCTGGTTGAGGCCAGATTTGCTAGTAAGATAATGTTGTAACATCTGGGTGCCCTCACCATTCGGTATGCAAGTGAATAGAGAGGTTACATCCATAGTAACAAACAATGCTGATGCTATTCTGGCTGCATTAAGATCACGTGTTAACATGCATAATTCTTTTAACAAATGCTCTGTATCTTTCAGGATACAATCAGACTTCAGTAATGTTGGTTTAAATTCATAATCTAGATACATAGATAGGGGCTCAGTTAGCCACCCAGACCCTGCAACAATAGGTCTGAATTCTGGTAAATGAAGGTTCTTATGTATTTTAAGTCCTGAGATGATCGGGATAACTGGATAATCAAGTTTCATCTATATGAACTTTCATTTGGTGTACACTATTGGTCTTCATTAAGCATAGTAGACATTTGGTGTTGTAATATAGGGAGTCCAAGACCACTATGGCACCTCCTTATCAGCGGTCTTATGACTATTCTACTGTTTGACCTGAGACCATTCAGGGCTTGAATTTCCTCTTTAGTAAGATTTTCATGTATGTCTGGTCGTTGCATATTGTAGATGTCCCTCTCGACTGCTTTTACAAATATATCTATATTCGAGTTGAAAGGTGGCATATATTCACTTTTCCTTCTAAGATTTGGTGCTTCACATCCTCACATGATTATCACCAAAAATTAATTTAAGGCCAATATTAGACATAATGGATTGACTCAGGTCAATTCTGGAGGCTGGAATAAATGACATCCCTTTATTTAGTATTGCAACTCTGGTTCAGACAGCAAATCAGTTCATGTGACCCCAAAAGTTGGGTAGGGTTTGTTGCTGATTCGAGGAAAGGGATGTATTCTGTGGTGCTTCATCATTGGTGGTTGCTACCATGTCCTTATTACGCTCCTCCATCATGGGGTAGCATATCACTAGTCCACACTGGGTGTCTCACCAGCTAAGGATTAGGGTGTAACATTTATAGTTGGTGGAACCAGCGTTATGATCTACACCAATAACACTGCTAGTGTGATGTGAACCAGTACCTTCTACTCGGTTGGCGTTAGCATATGTTCTGTTATAATTGCCCTACTACGGGTATTGCCAGGTTTCTCTCTGTACGGCCATACAAAACATGGTGCTCGAGAAGTCTTTAATATCTCTACTCAGCTTCTTCTTTTTATTGTTGAGTAGATTAGTTTCATATCGACCCACCCGATTCGAATTAATTCGTACATAGAACTCAGTGGCACTATCCCCTAGAACAGTGCTCAAGCGTTCATGTAAGCTGACCATGTTTTTCTTGCATTCTTCCTCTATAGGAAGGAAGAAGTCAATTAATAACTTAATATAGGAGCGACTTGCATCTAGATTAATTTGCTGCCATCTTATCTATATATATTCACACATGCATACATAGAGACATACATAGATAAATGCATACATATAAATATACTGCAGATAAAGATAGGCAAAATTCATTGTACTGATTTCTCAACTTTGTGAGTTTCAACAATTAAAACTTATACACTGATTTTTGAAAGTTTCACTTAAACAACATTGTCAGAAGATTTGAACACTGCAGCTATGGCATTACAATACAGAACTGGCTTGTGGTGCATCTTACAACACATGAACAGTTAAAAAATAGAAAATAGGCAATATGTGCAAGGCACTGTACTTATGAAATGTTTCACTATAGTCAATGTATCAGACTTCTTATTTTCCTTACTCACTGCAATTGTATTAATGGAATTATTGGAGAAGTGAGGGTGATAATGAATGTGAGAAATGAAACAAATTTCTGCAAGACAGACTTACTCATAACATTATTGTGAATTATTTAATTTTGCTACCTTTAAGGAATGCCTTAAAGGACGGCATAAACATAATCCATTGTTTGTAAGGTGTGTGTGTGTGTGTGTGTGTGTGTGTGTGTGTGTGTGTGTGTGTGTGTGTGTGTGTGTGTGTGTGTGTGTGTGTATATATATATATACATATATATACTTTTCATTTCAGCCGCATTTAGAGTGTTGTGGGTGTCAGTCACATCGTTAGTTATCTTTATCCCACATCTGAGATATGCTCACAGCCACCTCACATAAATGTTAGAATATGTGGACTAATATGTGCATCAATGTTCAGTCTTATTTCAATGAGAGTATAACTTAAATTTACATATTGACAGTTACTTGTCTGGCACATTCTCTGTGACTGTGATTTTTTTATCAGCATGTATTTTTAGTACATAGTTAATTGACCAGTACTGCTGAAGAGGCACACTTGCAAGGCGTTAGCTAGGCAAAAGTCTTAATCCCTATCCCTGTACTGCTCAGGTGCATGTGCATCATCATGTAGAAACAACACCATGTACACCTCCAAAGCACATTGTGCAAATTGAATGATTCAAAGGGATAGTGAACTGAAATCTAATTAAGATATTCCATGTGCCCAGTGGGGTTCCTCTACACCAACACACACACAACACAGGTTACGGAACTTCCATTATGCTAAAGAAGATCGTCTTGTTTCCTAAGTGCAGCCAAACATACTGCGGTCAACATATTCACTATAGGACTGCATAGGATATTGTATGAAATATTTCAAGCTATGTATTCTTCCATACAACTGCTTTTTCTTACTAAGCTGTTAAACATTTGCTATGGGTGCTGTCTGCCTACAGTGTTTCAATAAATTCTGTTTAACTAATCTGAAATGTACTTCATTGAGTCAGGTAGTACACACATTCATGGGGACAGACTTCTTTTGTATTATTATAACATGCTAAAAGTAAGCTTTTCTTACATTCCCCTTATTCTTTTTCTGGTTTACCTTCATTATGTCGATCACATTATTGTCGACCCCGCTTCTGCGAATACCGAACTGCGACTGTACAAACCGTCGAACACCAAATTTCTGAATGGCAAAATCTCACCCCCTTTTTGACCCATGTTAGTTTTTTTGACATTCGAAAGTTTTCACGGTTCTGGTTTCACGGAAACAGTTCAGTGATGTGGCCGGTCGGTTATACGTGATCAACATTATGAAGCTAAACTGTTTCTCCCATTATCATGATTTGCCTGCTTGGTAGATGTACATATCTGCATCTGATATTGTTTGTTATCTTTTGTACTTTACTTTTTATTCTTATTTTTGAGGAGGGGGTGCATATGGGCTATTATAGTGCTTGTTGTATTGGCATAGTTTCAGGGAACTTGCAGTGTTGTTTAGAATATTGTTTATACTATGCTGATTATTGTCCTCACATTGGTATAGTTTGTCGCATAGTTATAAATTTCTTTAATACACTTCATTGAGTTATGTTGTGATATCCATTTTTTCTTCCATCGTAATAACTCTATGACTCAAAAATCTAAATGTAAGAAAGGATCATCCTGACAAAGACCTCCCTTCTTAGATGTCAAAAATGAGGTCATGGTACAGGCCTTCTTCATGGTAAATGGCCCTTGATTTACATGCCTCTGACAAGCACTTCCATGACTGTCTGTGGTGGCATGTGGTTGTTGATGTCAGTAGTGTTGGTGGCCAGGGACATGTATGTCAAATAGTCTGACATATCGCCAGTGACGGGATTAAAAAAGCCACCATCAGAGCACAAGCAGTGGCACAGCAGCAGAGGGCTACTGGTTTTGGGCAATCAACCACTCTGTCACTCACTGAGACAGAGGAGTCCCTGCCATCTAACAGAGATCTAGTCAGCTCAGAAGAGTTCAGCAGTGTAGTGCAAGATGTTGAGGCAGAGGTGGAGCAGTCTAAGAGGATTTAATCTAGTGATGCCCCTAGTATGTCATTCAAATATTTATTACATCTATCTTTTCAATTGATAGTCACTTGTTAGATTATACTACTGTGATCAACTATTGTGCCTTGGTATATCTGGTGCATGAGGTTCAATAACCACCTGTACATGGCAGGCATTAATTATGGGTATTACTCTCTGAGATTATAGCATTTTCATGTATGGTTGAAATATTTTGGTATTGGTATTATGTTTATTTTTCTTGTTTGTTAGTGTATTCACAAGTGAAGCATTCTCTGGCATCATTACTGTGGACCCCTCTCTGTCTGATATTAGAAGAATATTACATTCTGATGATGATGGTGGTGATGAATAGGTATTGTCTGGGGGTGCAGGGGTTATGTCAGACACAGGGATTGTGGCTCCCACATCCCTTTACAACAGTATGGATGCAGTATGCCTACACATAGCTATGACAGAGAGCACATACCTATTACACAGAAATATCTTTGAATGGACAATCAGGATGTGGTAACCCCAGATGAGGACATGGTAGAATCTCCCACTAGCCATCATGAGCAAAAGGTACCCCGCAGGTGTGTCATTAGAGATGCTCAGAGAAGATATGTTTACTGCCCTCCCTGCTGTGGTTCGTGTGTCAGCAGCTGCCACCCAATGTATATGCAGAGCCATTGTGAAGGCACAGGTAGGTTCCATTAAAGCCCAAGAAGTGGTCATAAGACTACTGCATGTTCTCCATTCTGACATATGAACCATGTGTTTAACTCCTTGAACAGGATGACTGATGCAACAGACCATACAGTGTCTGTTCTGGACTGTCTGTTGGGGGAGGGACAGCATCCACGAGGCTGGTCAGCTGGTACATTGTCAGATGTCAATCAGTGTGGCTATGGACATGCCAGATCCTGCTGCTGCAGTTTTAACACTTCTTCCACTGTTACATCAGTGGTGGATATGTTATCATCCATTTGTGGTCATCCACAAGTTCAAAGCACTGGATATGGTCATGATGACAGTTTGCCCAACAGACATCATTCATACTCAGGTAGCAATGACTTCTAGCCAGGATTCTGGACTTAGTAGTATAACTTCTGGTATAGGAGTTCACATGGTCAGAAGTGTCCACAATTAACTTGATCCTATAGTATGCGTGGGTCACACCTGTCCAGAATGCTAAGACATAGTGGTGTCATAAATGCTGTGGCTGTTTCATTGCAGACCAATGCACACTACGCCTCATGTTGACCAGGACACCTCATACACACACACACGCACACACACACACACACACACACACACACACACACACACACACACACACACACAGACAAACACACACACACACACACACACACACACACACACACACACACACACACACACACACACACACACACACAGACACACACACACTTTATTTTGACATACTGGC
>NC_056735.1:470924391-470942037 GCF_019279795.1 Protopterus annectens
TAATATGGTTCTGATGCACACGATGAATGTATTAAGGTGTACCAATGTAATGCTGTGCAACATGTTTTCAGCACTAAAGCTTAATGCTTACATGTTAGGATGTGTAGCTGTCCAGCCATGATGCATTATAGCTGTTAGTAACACTGACTTGTTGTGGTCTCCATAATGTGTTCTGTTTGTGTTGTAGGTGTCTATGTGTCAGCAGGATGTTGGTCTGCTGTTGTTTCCTACAAGAGGTATGGCACTGTGGTGGCACCTTGACTGTGCCATATCCTGGGTACAGCTGAACACAAGTCACAGGTCTGTATAACAGTTACTGCATGTGCCACATGCCTAATAGGTCTGAGGGGTGTATAAAGGTGAGTGAGTGGTGATTGATGTCAACAGCCCTTCTACAGTGGACAATGGTAAGTGTACTGGGTGGTACACACCACATGTTTGAGTATAACACACACAAACAGAGGCTTTGGTGTTGATGCAATACACAGCGAATACTGTACACATAGATGTATGTACTTCTGCAGGCAACCCATTCTAGCCTATGTAATTCCACCAAGACATAATAGGTACAACATCACATTGGAAAATAATCAGTCTGCTAGTTTAATGTCACTGACGATGGTACTGACAGGGTATATGTCCCCTTCCCGAAAGTAGTTCAATCCTTGACTTGGTAAACATAGGTGTGCTGGTGTGGGTGGCACAGCCTTACCCTTTGGAGGGTGTGAAGTGGTGTAGAAATGCAGATAGTGTGACTGACAACTACTTAACCTGTTAACATAAACTGTACAGTATTACAGCCAACTAAGCGGGAAGATATACACAACATTAACCACAATGATGGTAACTGTGTCCACAAGATCCATACCCAGCTATATGTACCAACCCCAGTATCACTGTACAGCTATACAGTGGGGAAGAGGGCATTTAAACATCTACTACTAGTTTTGATGGAATGAATTTACACAAGATGATACCTTTGAAATGTTAGCATTTACCAGTCAGTTCTCAGACAGATGACCTTCTGTGACATGTATTTTCTGCAAACTGAAGTAGATCCCTTCAGATACACACACACTCTTACTTGGCAACAGTGAGAGTAGAACCCCTACCTAGGTACTTATTGCTACTAATGTGTGTGGCCTTAATTGCACACACCACAAAGCTTTTAGGATGAGATATGTCCCAGGTTACTTGTTAAGAGAAGAATATCATCAGGCCTTGTACAGTATGGTAATGGGGATGTACTGTTTTTTTATGAACAATACATAATGTGACATACTGTCATATACATATTGACAAACACATAACAGTCATAGACACATCTGAGAGACCTAGGTTTATCAGTGCTAACTACCTTGTCAGTGAGTCCATTCTGTTACAGATAATTTGCACACAGTACATGTATCATTGGGCTGGATAGTGTAACCAGTTACCTGTATGGTTGATGGTGACAGTGGCCCCCATACAGTGGACCTTGGGACATGTACTGGGGGTACAATAGTCTAAAGACAGTATACCCAGCACCCATACCCCACATTGGATATTTTATTCACTGAAACCCATGATAATACTCTGACATACCCACAATCACACATTGGCCAGGCCTGCAATACAACCCATTGTCTATCTTAAGACTGCTACTACAGGGATATGCATCTATTGCACATGCCACAGAGATAGTAGGGTGATGGTTTGTCATGACTTTCCTAATGTCAGCAACATCACTATCTCTTATACTGTATGGCAAGGTGTATTGTATTAGGAGAATGTGGCCTCAGAATGTTGTATCCTACAAATATACACACTTACACACATACACAAACTTGCCAGGACTCAGAGGTTAATCCATGCCTATCTACCCATTTGTACAACAGTGTTGTGCTGGTACTGCAAGCTCTAGGTAGCCCATAGGCTGAAGAGTGTAACAAGGTACATGTAATGTCCATTACAGCAGAAGCCATTTGTAACTATGGCAATGGGGGTGTAGTGGGTGAGAAAGCCCTCATAGTATTATCAAATACAGGTTTACAAACACACAGACACTGTTATTCTAAGTAATGCACACTGACACATTTGTCAGTACTGGGGTCCATAGGCACAGGTGTTCCTAGGTGTGTACCAGGATATTGTCCTTGGAGAGATGAGAAGAGTAGGGGATGTGGGTACAGTGGTATCATGCCATCTGCCATTTGTCAGTAGGCCATCTATCAACTGATGCCACATGAGTGATCCTTGGGGTGAGAGTTAAATGCAACATTCAATCATCTGGTTGCCTCTTGCAGAGGGCCAGTGAGGTGCTCCAATTGACATGTATGCAACATATATTACATAACATGGTCAGTGTCTGTCTTTGAGACCTGTACCCAAGCATATTCTGGTGACTGTGGTAGTGTAGTTGAGGTATCCATGGCATGTGGTGCATACAAGGTGGGGTTTCCTAGCTGTGGCATTCATAACACATCTGGGCAGACATGTCAGTGTCAGTCAAGCATATATTGCCTGTCAGCAGCCAAGATGGATACCTGATATCTGCACATCTGTACAGAGGACAGGCAGACATCAGCAGGCCAACTGGTTATGTTTTAGCATGAATGTTTTGACAGACAGATGTCTGACACTGATAGGTATGCCATTACAACATGACAGCAACCCTCAATGACATGTCCTATACACACAGTAGTCTACAGTTAATATCCACATGCCGGATCAATATCCAGTAGCAAATATTTAATGACACACAGCTCACACACCAAGAACATGATAGTCAGGATTCAGCGTCCATCTTTGCATACAAGGGTGTTTGGTTCCAGTACTACAATCTGCAATCTACTCTTATTTGGGAAAGCACTGCTAACAGTAGTAACGTAATGATACACTACATGCCAGTGTGACTGCATATAACCTAGGATACTACCCATGTATAAAACACATTCAAATGGAAAAGAGAGTTGTACAAGCCATATATACTCAGGTGTCCAAGACAGTAGACTCACTCCCCTTGCAACTGTAATGACAGCACATAGAAGCATGTTATGTACATGGAATTAAATACACTTATTAAAGATGTCATTACCCTGCTATTTTTATCAGACTGGAATGTGATCACCGGTTACCAGAGATAAGCCATGCTTAGCAGGTTTCAGCATTGCTTAAATGTAAATGCTAAGCACATTTGCACACTGGTAAGCAAAGACTACACAGTGTAAGCGCCTATTCGTTTAACTATATGTTAGTAGTGCTTACTGTTGCACAAACACATGCAGACCCACTTAAAGCTGCTCAAAACTGCGTTAACCACTCTGTATCCAACAGTCCTTCTTCTGCCAAGCAACAAAATAAACAGCCCTTGCAGGTCTTGAACCCAGGAGCCTGTACTCTATAGTCACAGCAGTTAACCACAAAGCCGTCACAGCTATGAAAAAGTTTATTGTTTTTTCCAATATATCTGTCAGTACACTTACTGAATAGTAGTGAACAACTGCTTTGACTTTTACAATTGTGTAGTACTTGTTAGTGAAAATATTGTGGAATCAGTATGTTGTTATATCTATATAAACACATATCAGATAAATATAGTGGGATACATCTGGGAAGGTAAATACAACACTCATGTTTACACATAAGGATATGATATATATATATATATATATATATATATATATATATATATATATATATATATATATATATATATATATATATATATATCTGTATATATCTATACATATATATATCTGTATATATATATATATATATATATATATATATATATATATATATATATATATATATATATATATATATATATATATATATATATATATATATATATATATATATATATATATATATATATATATATATATATATATATATATATATATATATATATATATATATATATATATATATATATATATATATATATATATATATATATATATATATGTGTGTGATATCATTATATATATATATATATATATATATATATATATATATATATCTATATACATATATCTATATCTGTATCTAATCTATATATATATATATATATATATATATATATATATATATATATATATATATATCTATATATATATATATATATATATATATATATATATATATATATATATATATATATATATATATACATATCTGCGGTGGTGGTGCTGCGGTAGCATTCTCGCCTCACAGTAAGATGTTGTCCTGTTCGATTCTCAGCTAGTGCATCTTCTGTGTGGAGACATACGTGAATGGGTGTACCTTCGTTGAAGGTTGTGCATCAGAGCTGGCAGCTCGGCATGTAAAAATCTTCTGCCAATCATTAGCGGACCGGAGTTCCGCTGTGGTGACCCCTAACCGGGAAAAGCCGAAAGACTCAACACACACACACATATATATATATATATATATATATATATATATATATATATATATATATAGATATGTATATACACATATACATATATGTATAACATATGTCCATGACATGTAGTGGAGTCATACCTGAGCACCAATAGTCACAACCTCTTAGTGCAAGGGGATGTCATGTAAGTATTGCAGGTATAAATGTAGAATGCTGCTACAGTGACGGGGTTGTCTTAACAGAAATGATGTGTGGGAAGTCATATCTGATACTGACGTGTACACCCTCAGTTACTGACAGACATCATAAGATCATAATAGTGCACTACCACACAAATCACAGTAATGATCCTGCAGAATACAGCAGAGATATGACCAATAAATGTGGACAGTCTAACACATTCTGGTCAGTCTAGAGGTATACACAGAACTCCTTAGTGCAAGACGTGTGGACCAAGCCTGACAAAGTGGATGTTTGCAGCCGTGTAAATGGGGATATCATGAAAATACTGGAATAGATAAGCTCACATAGTTTATACTTTTACACACTCCTGTCTGTCCTGACACATATTAACTGAAGGAGCAGAGGTCACAATCCCACATACTTCCCACTAGTTAGTTACATACATCTGTACAGCATCCCACTGCTTTGTCAGAAATACACAACAGTTATGGTGACCCGGCAACAGTGCATCTGAAAATTATCTGGACATAACATCACACTGGGTAAATACACTGAGCTGGTAGGCATGTCACAAAGCACTGTGCAAACTACAAGCAGACTGCCACAACACTGCCCTATGTTTCTTATGGGGGAATACACATGCACTTGCAAATATAGCAGGTTCTACAGGCATGTAACAGCATGGAGTAACAGACACCTTTATGAAAGTGCATACCCACAACCAATCTGAACACAGCCACAGTCACATATGGTAAGTGTAATTAATATTACAGTATATGGACTGTGTGAACAACACCACCCTCACATGTGCCACTCACACACTAACCCTACATATACTGGGCCAATACACAGTCTAGTCCGATGCCTGACTATGGTATGGGACGTGTTGGGCTGTCTCTACAAAAATGTATGCCAATAGGGTACCATACACTGGAGCAACATGAAACATCAGATAGAACAAGACCAAGAACAATGACATCTACCACAGTCTGTACACAGGCCAAGGTACATATTCACATACACACTCTGTCAGCAATCACCATAAGTACACAGACCTCACTACTGTACACACTACAACAGAATGTCCATGTTTTGTCCTCAAATATAAGGCCTACTATACATATCATGTCTAGCAGTGTGATATCTCACTGGCATGTTATCCGGTATGATGTCAGTAAATAATTATGTAATGAACATATGCACCTCTTACTGCATGACATATGTACAAAGACTGACAGACTTGAGATTGGATGCACAAACACAGGGCCAATATTGACATGTTGCTGTGATAATCTCATACATTTACTGGTGCAACAGGGTTTGTTGTGACATATGTCTTCTGAGGGATATTAAGTCAGTAACTCCCAAAGATGTCACTATGTACTGACTGTAATCCTCAGAGTATGCTACTGTATTTCTAAAGATAGCAAATGTGTGAGAAACAGAACACATGCAAGACTCCAGACTCTGGCCAATCTGCAGATAGCCCTACAGGTGAGAGTTTCCTCAACCACATAACCACGTCATGCCAGATATTAAATCATGTAGAATAGCCATATCCATACAAGCCCTGTTAAACCAACATTACTTTAAATGTAGAAGAGCAATACTTACATTCTGTCCCCATGTCTGGAACATCCCCCTCTTGTTTGTTGGCATGTCTTCACAGTGTATAATGTAAGAGGTATATCCAACTACCCTCTGTGATGCTGTTTGTCAAACACCCTCATGAAGTCCTGCTCACAGTAAAGAAAAAAGGGCCAACACCCACATGAAGTGCTTAGTTATAAGAGTGTGTTTCCATGCAATTGGCTATAGGAATGATACCACAGCTGCTCCACATGCAATTAGCAAATAGGGGGCAGCAATTCATGCACAGGCCATCAGCTAATCATGAGCATCACTTACAAAACTCAAGCTGCTGCATAAGAAAAGCAGATGTACTTTTTCACATACACCAGAGAGGGAGTGAGAGAGAGAGAGAGAGAGAGAGAGAGAGAGACAGAGACAGAGACAAAGTAAGAAAGGAAGGCTGTAGGAGAGTAAGAGCCATGCGTGCTTGTGTATGATCCATGGGTGGAGAGTGGTGTCTGGCCATTATAAAGGTTGCCTATATTGTGTGCTAATCCATACTGTCACATGGTAATTGCACATGGCTGTACACATTTATGGCCAAGGATTGTCAACAACAATCTCTACATTGTTTGGAAAATGTTGGCCTTGTAATGTTGACAAAGGGACATGTAGCTCCTCAATATAATGATGTAGCAAAACCCACACTGCAGTGGACCCTGTCATTACACAATCACCCCAACACCCACACAGGACACTGATAACCCACACAGAAATACACACTTACCAGTACTGAGTTTCAACCCCCCACCTGGCTATTGTAGTGCTATTACATTGTTATGCAGTTATGGTGAGTGACATCAGCAACAGTGATAAAGGAGGGGTAAGGGAAGTGTAGTACATGTGACTGTCCACAAAAGCAGGTGTCAGGGAAGACACACCCACACTCTCTCAGAGAATCACACACATCATCATCACAGTTGGCAGGGTCAGGATTAGTACGCCTACCTAACTAGTTAGCTATACTACAGTATTACACAGTTATCACATGCACCACATAGCTTATCAGGCTGATATATGGCCAAAGGGTCATTTCAACGTGACTGACATCAGCAGGCATGCCACAGTAGGGCAATGGGAGGTGTAGTGAGTGTGACTGGCTTCAAAATCATTAATCTCTGCACACACACACACACACACACACACACACACACACACACACACACACACACACACACACACACACACACACACACACACTTGCCAGTACTGAGATGCATGGGTTCATTGCTTCACAGGTAGGGTTTCCACCTTTTAAGCGGGCCAGAGTGGGGCATGGGGGTGTGGCCAGTATGACACTGGCCACACCCTTTACCAAGACATCACCACATGAGTGGTGAAGGGGATGCTGTTATGGGTACTAGACCTTACGACGGATGGCTGCTGGAGTGGCTAGCTAGCTGGTTAGCTGGATGCTGGAGTGACTGGTTGGCTGGCTGCTGGAGTGGCTAGCTGGCCAGCAGCTGGAGTAGCTAGCTGACTGGCTGGCTGCTGGAGTGGCTAGCTGACTGGTTGGCTGGCTGCTGGGGTGGATAGCTGTTTGGTGGGAGTAGCAGCTGGATGGATGAATGACTGAATGGATGGCTTGATGGATGGATGGCTGAATGAATGGATGCCTGGCTGGATGGATGGCTGGCTGCATGAATGGATGGCTGGCTGCATGAATGGATGGATGGCTGAATGAATGGCTGGATGGCTGGTTGCATGAATGGATGGATGGCTGAATGAATGGCTGGATGGCTGGTTGCATGAATGGATGGCTGGCTGCATGAATGGATGGATGGCTGGTTGGAAGAATGAATGGCTGGATGGCTGGATGAACGGATGGCTGGCTGGTTGGATGAATGGAAGGCTGGCTGGAAGAATGGATGGATGGCTGGCTGGTTGGATGAATGGATGGCTGGCTGGCTGGTTGGCTGGCTGGATGAATGGATGGCTGGCTGGATGAATGTATGGCTGGCTGGCTGGCTGAATGGCTGGCTGGACGAATGAATGGATTGCTGGCTGATTAGAAAAAAAAAACAAATATCGGTCATTTTTTAGCAGTTGTAGAAGCGCTTAAAGCAAAGCGCTCCTACAGCCGCGATCTTTGCAGGGCTCTTCCTGCCCCAATACCCACCCCTTTCATAAAGAGCAGCCAATTGCTGCATGAATTAAAGCACCCAGACCTAACAGGCAGCAGCTTTGCCTGCAGGTCCAGGTTGGTGATGTCACTGAATTGCCGTGGAAAAGCCGGAAGTAATTGCGGCTTTTCCACGGCAATTGAGTATGACTTAAAAGTGGGACTTTTGAAGTCCCACTACTTTGCACAGCAGGCAACAGGATGAGGCAGCTCAATTCATGAGTGTTCCGCTGACAACGGGATGGATGGCAACCTTATTCACAGGTTTGTAGTAGTTGATTGTGCCAGAAAGCTGAGCAAGGCTAGGCAAAGGGAGTACCTTGGCATCAGGCCACATGACAATGGTCTCCAGTGTGGCCCAGAGGTGCAGTCCCTGGATTGGCAACCATCGGTGGGTATTGTATTCACCATCCTCTCATCTGGGTTAGTATTGTGGGTGTCCAGTACTGTACAATGCTTGCCATGTACGTGATCTATATTCCATAACATGGACAGTGTCTGGGCAGTGCACATGTCCCACATGCATGTTCTGTGACATGTGGAAGTGTACTTGAGGTCTCTAGGGCATGTTGTGTGCACATATTATCATCAGATGTGGCATTCCTGACCTAATGTGGTGAGACCTGGCTATGGAACTGAGGTCATGCCTGCACCTACATTGACAGGACGATACAGGTATTCAGTGGAGTTAGTGGCATCTGTCCATACAGGGTATGTGTATAAGGCATGGTATTTCCTTTGTGGGTTACATTTGCATACTCTACAGTTGATGCAGGCGACCAGTGGGGAACAAAGCAAAGGACTACTGTAAGTATTTATTTGCCTATTGTAGGGATGGAACAGGGTGCCATATCCTTTTACTTGCTGGATAACACACACTCAGGAGATGTTATACATAGGTTCATAGGTTCATAGGTAGATACTAGGCTATCTGCCCTAGAGCATTTATAAGCCTTGCCAGAGTGTATTTGGCTTCCACCTCCCTATTTGATTAGCCTACTGTGCCTCTGTAAAGTAGGTCACAGAAGGTATCCTTTTAAGATTAGTTTACTGTGCCTCTGTCTAGCAGGGACACAGAAGAGATCCCAGGGGTGAATTTGCGATTTCCCATCCACGCGTCCAGATTTCGCTTGAAGAGGGTCAGCGAGGGGCTGTGTCTAACATGAATTGGGATTCTATTCCAGAGTGAGGGGAGCCTCTGGGAAATGAATCTGTCCCTCCAGCATGTCCTATTTATTTTTGTGCTGAGGTTTAAGTCCCTGGAGTGTGTAGCTCTAAGGGACTTGGATTTTTTGAGGTGGAGCATGTCCATTAATTCTGGGTTTGACATGGCTTTGTACGTCAGGCATAGATCGCCTCTGAGTAGGCGGTAAGCAACTGAGTAGAGCTGGAGTTTCTTTAGTCGAGCTGCATAGGACATCTGTTTGTAGTCCAGTACCTTTGGGGTCTCTCCAGTTGTTGCAGGTGTCGGGTAAGGTACATCCCAAAAGGGGCATTGTATTCAATTATGGGCCTGATGAGTGATGAGTAGAGGGGCACAATGACATCTCTTAATCTAGATGCGAACCCTTTTGTGATAAGGTGGGCTTTATAGAAGGTCTTTCTAACCACTTTGGCAACGTGATTATCAAAGGAGAGATTACTATCTACATTGGTCCCCAAATCTGTAATTACGTCTTCCATACTTAATGGATTACCACCTATGTGGTAATTTCCAGTACAGTCTGATGTCAGTGGCAGTGTTGTGGTCAACAGGCATGTAGTCCACTGCAATCACACAGTGGTTACTATATGTGGGCAATATGCAGGGAACTACCAATATAGTGGTTGTTGCCTAGCCAAGTGTGTTTGTGTATGAGACATGGGTGGAGAGTGTTCTCTGATTAATACAAGGGTTGCCTATATTGTTCACTGATCCATAATGTCACATGTAGGGCTATGGCTTGTCTACACCAGCCTCTCTGCTGTTTGACATCTGTTGTCTTTGTAAGGTGGACATTGTGACATATAGTAGGTCCTCAATATAATAATTTAGCAAAACCCACCACACAATGCATCCTGTCATAACACAGTCACAGCAACCTCCACACAGGATACCGATGACAGACACACAGTATGTTACACTATATCATTACGGAATTATCTCACATGCCACAGAGCTTACAGGGCTGAACCTTGTCCAAGGAGGTATTTCAAGGTGGCTGACATCAGCTGGCTTGCTAAAGTAGGGTAATGGGAGGTGTAGTGACTGTGAATGCCCTCAAAAGCATTACTCTCTGCACACAAACAAGCACACACTCACAGAGTTTCACAGTTGCCATGTTTGGATTAGAACTCCTACCTAACTAGTATGTTACACTATAGCATTACGCAGTTATCGCACATGCCACAGAGCTTATAGGGCTAGGCTTTGTCCAAAGGTGTATTTCAAGGTGAATTATATCAGCAGGTTAGCTAAACTAGGTCAATGGGGAGTGCCGTGTGTGTGAATGGGCCATAAACCATTCCTCTGGAAACACACACACAACACTTAGTCACACACAACTTTACATTTGACAGGACTGTGTATATGACTGCTAGATGAATAATGACTTGTACTATCATGTTACACAGTTATCACAAGCACCACAGTCACTATAGTGCTGAGGGCTACCAAAAGCAAATGTCTACAGTGATAGATATCGGCACATCATATGATATTGGCCAATTGGATGTGTGGTGGGTGGGACAGGCCTCATGATGGGAAGCTCCTTGTCACTGTCTGTCTCTATCTTCCCCACATGTCTGCTTATGTATGTTTGACCTATTATAGTGTGTTATCCTTGGATATATGTGTGTATTCCTATTTAATGTGTGTGCAAAGCATGAATGATGTGCAATGCGGTGTGTGTGCACAGAAATCTGTGACTGACAGATATGTACAGTCTGCTATTGTCAGACAAGGGCTTCATTTCTCATTTCTCTAAGTGTGGGAGCATGCCCAGTATGACCTTCTGTATTGAATGTGTGAATCCATTACAGGTAGGTTGCACTCCAGTGCAGGCATTTGTGTTCTACACCTATAGCTAGCAACCTGTTTCTCCAGGATATCTACAGATAGGTTGACAGTATGGAGTCCCAATGGGCAAAGGATAGTGGGATACTGTAATTGTGTCTGCACTGCTTGTGCTACATGCTTTTGGTTTTAGCAGAGATATTCAGACATATATACTGTTTTACACTGTGATGTATTATGTCATCAACTACTGAAAGATTTACTTATTTGCTCACAGTAATTTTTGGGGGAATACAAGATGAATGAAGCTGTGTTCAGTATTGTGGTCTGCAGCCTGCATATTCTTGCACACTCATGCCATTCGGGAGGGGGAGCTGCAGACAGTTGCTGATGGGTCTGTGTAAATGGTCCAGCACCTTAGTACTGTGGGGGCTGAGGATCCCCTGCTTGTATATCTATCGACGTGACAGAATGGCATAACTTGCTGTGGCCACACCTCTCAGCTGTACAGATTCACACAGGTTACCCAGAGGCTGGGCTCATATATCTGGTCAGTTCCCCTTCACATCGCGGTTTACGAGCAGGTCTATAGCCACCCATTACTGGTTTTGCAGGCAGGGATAGTATGGGCACACATCAGAGTTTCAGACTTCACGCACTCTACTGTGTCCATGCTTCTACACCCCCCCTCTGTTATTCTATCCTCTTCCTAACATTATGTGAGCGATATCTGATAAGTATTCCTATAGTTATCCCTTCATCCCAACGGTATTTAGGAGTTGGTCCACAGTTCATGCAGTAGGACATGGTGGACATGCTACCGGGATTTGTCGACATGGCCTTGCATTTGTGTTCTGTGGACTGTGTTATGTCGTTGTTTGGGACTCCATGAGATAACATACATTGATAGTATGGGTGAGGCACAGGTCTTTGATAGAGGACTGAAGGGCATTTGGTAGTGATGCAGGCCATCTGTAGCAGGCCAGTGCATTCTGTCACTCCTACAGTCCCAACCTGCAAGCTACTGGATTCCCCTGGGGTGAGAGGGTAGGTGTGCAAGGCGTTAATGGCAATAGTTTATGTCCTTATTAATCCATTGGTGTGGATGCTGGCAGGGTGATGCTTACAGCTAGAGACACACCTGCATGGAACACCTCTTCAGCATGCTACATTCTGTGGATATTCCCATACAGAAGTGGGGGTCATACTGTACTCATTGCCAACAGCAGGGATATGACCTGTGATAAACCTGTGGCTGATGGTGGAGTGAGCTAAGTGCATGTGTGCTATGGAAGCTTCTTGTAGCTGACTCACAGATATACATGGGACATTCCCCTTATGCTGGCTTGTGCGGGGACATCAGCAGTTTCTCAGTACTTCATAACTGTGCCTTTTGTGGTCTGCCAGTGTTTGGCCAGACTACATTAGTATTCCATATTACACAAACAACTAATGTGCTGCTAACCTGTATGTACAATTCCAAAGGTGTGTGGATTTGACAGTTACATTTTATATACTCTGTCTAGGGTACTTCCACCTGTGTACTGTGTGTATGTCTGGGCCCACATTCATGGCATGTCCATCTTTCATATGGTGACAGATATTACATCCAAACAATTACTATGGATTACTGCTGGATTGGGTCTTGCTGGGATGCATTGTGTTTGGCACTGCAGTTGTTAGAACATGGCCCTGTCATCAACAGTACTGGACATAGGCCACCGGGACACAACCCTCCATGCCTATATGCTGACCACTTCCACGCAATATACAGCACACAACAACATAACACACAGAGCCCTGCATATTGTACACGTGCAACAATCTATCCTGCTAATTTGGCCAGCTCAGGTAATCTGTGCTCCACTGTTATTATACCCACACGTACATGTTACTACATTTCTACATTGGATTGGGGGGCACACCTGACAACTGTAAACATTTGCTATGACTGTACTGGTATTTCAGGTACTCTGTTGGCTTCCATTTTCATTCTGTATTCTGACCTATCTAGCAGACTAGAGGCATATCAATGTAATACAGATCTTAGGTTTTATTGACCTACATTTCAGTTTCAGACTTCTAGCCTTCAGAACTAACATCCAACTGCCTGACCTGTTGCAGTCTGTATGTGTAGGACTGGAGGGGGGTAGTTCTCCATTGCCATCAATCAGAGGCCTTAGCACAGCCTTTCTTTGTGGTCATCTACACCTGTCCTGCTGGCTGAGACTATTGTTGGGTATGTGAGCCTCACTGACATGCATGTATGTGTCCTATGGACACACATTTGCCCCACCACATGTCCTGCAGTGGGATTTGTCACCTTGTCTAGTACTGCCTACTATGTTGACACCAGTATTTGTAATGGATTTCATGCTGTCCATATAGGTGTCTGCTATCTGCTGCCATCCCATTCAGCCACCTGATTTCCTTGCATGCTCAAATCCGTACCATAGATACAAGTAGCAGAACATACTACTCTATTCAGCAATTGATAGGGAGAGTGACTTACCTTGTGGCTGTGCCAGTATTGAGGATGGTGCTGGAGGACTATGTTGGATGCACATAGTACACTCCCTATACATGGTAAAGCACAGGTAGTGTCATGTTTGGCATCCCTTTTACTGTATGTGTGAGTCAGAGAGAGGTATCATTCCCTGGGTTCCTACCATGTCAGTGTATGTGCTATGCGTTGCCTCTTTGCCAAAGCCTGGGCATACTGTGCACACCTCCTTCTGCTTACAGGGGCAGGCTCAGGTTGTTCCTCCTCTGAGTCAGTCTGTGCCTGTGCTGGGCTTGGCAATGGTGGGGGCTGCGTGGCCCTGCCCCGTGCTATTCCTGCTGCAGCTGTTTCTGCAGGATCATATTGTTTAGCAAGGCACATACAATGAAAATTTGGGTACATGTAGCTGGAGAGTACTGCAAGGCTCCACCAGATATGTGCATGCACCAGAACTGTGACTTGAGCATCCCAAACACATGCTCTATTAGGAATCTGGTTTGTGTGTATGCCTCATTATGGAGTTCTTGTTCAGGTGCGTGTGCATTTCTAATGGGTATCATCAGCCACGGCTCCAGTGCGTAACCAGCATCCCCTATTAGGTGGCCATATGGGATGTCCTCACTGGCAAATCTCTGGTACAGCTGTGTCATATGCCATATGTGGGAGTTGTGATAGCTTCCAGGGCTGCCAGCACACACATTCATTATAATGCCCTGGGCATCGCACACAACCTGGAAGTTGATGGAGGGGAAGCCCTTGCGGTTTATGTAAACCCTACCTCGCTCACCATGTGGTGCTTTGATGTGTATGTGCATGCAGTCTATAGCACCTGGTACCTCAGGGTATTCTGCTATTTGGTGGAAGAGATTTATATTGCTGGTCAATGCCTCATGGGTGTTGTAAAAATATATGTGCTCACCGGCATGTGCTGACATGGCATCCAGGAACTGGTGGAGTACTCTTGATGCTGATGCCTGTGAGATCCCCATGATATCCACAGTTGGCCTTTGGAAGGTACCTGTGGCTAGTATCTTTAAGCCTACACATACCTTGGTATCCACTGGGATGGGTTCCCCTCTGTTGGTTCTGTGTGTGAGGCGTGGCCAGCACAGCTCAACAATTTCATTCCCATTGCCTTCCCATTTAAGCCCCAAGGCTCACCGCGCATACCCAGTGCTCAGATGGGAATGTAGCTGCTATTTCCTGTTTTTTTTGTTGTTGTTGTTCTTGTTTAAAACCGCACTCCCATTTAGGCAATGTAAACACTGTTAGGCAGCTTCATAAACACTCCCTTCCTTAGCTGTGCTTAGATAAGGGCAAACACAGGCCACTGTCCTCCAATAAGCTTACAGCAGTCATGGCACTCCCCCTCATGATATCATCTAGCTCTTAGGCTTAGACCATGGTGTTATTGCACCTACACGGTTGGGTGTAAGATAGCACTGATGGGAAATTTATGATTCAGTATCATTCCCCTCATTTGCATAGAACTGACTGCTAATGCATGGTTACAAAACCGACACTCAGCCTTCCCCGTTAGCAACCACTATTCCATGGTCTTGTTGTGTTATGCATGCCATTCACTATGATGGCAAAATGATGATTTTGGTTTAAAAGCTTATTTTCAGCTTTTTTTCTTAATTTTGGTCAGATCACGTTTGCACACCGCTGCCCTACGCTTAAATGGACAAAATCGGTTAAAGTTATTTTTTTATAATTTGAAACTATTTTTCATGCCTATTGCCATATATTTGGCCATTGGCATGCGTAACCCTTATAATGCATGCTTTTTTACAAGCTGTCATGCCTCCCTTTTGTAGTTTGCAGAAATGTATTCCCGCATGGACGCCTGCCAGCTTCCTGGATCGCTAATTCACCTCGTTTGCATGGTTTTCACCAGCAAATGAGGTAATTAGCATACAGGGGCTGTGTCCATGCAGGAATAGTGCAGGACCGCTCATGCCGGGAGCTCATTCCTGGATCGCACGTCAGCCATATTGCCTGCAGCAGCTCTTGCAATATTCCTGCACACCGTGCAAAGCTTGCTGAATTCTGGGGTATATCTTTGACAACAGTGTTGTCTTTTAAAATTCTAGTCATATCTGTTATAACTTCTCTTCCAACAAGCAAGGATCTTTTATTTAGCTCCAATCACAAAAACATAAAAATAAAAAATCTGTCACCTCCTCCACTTCATGTCCATTTAGCTGCAAAAAAAAAAAAAAAACTGATTAGCCTAAATGTCATTACCTTAGATATTTTATGTTTTTTGATAATGAGCAGCAGCCCAGCTTTTGCAATTTCTGCTTTCACCTTTAACAACAGGCACACTATAGCCAAAGTGATTTACCACTAAGCCATTTGAGATTTAAATAAATGTGATGTTTTCTCAAATATATCATGCAGTACAGTCATTCAACAGTAGGGGGAAATGTATTTATATATGGAGATGTATGTATGTCCATATATGTATGTATGTATGTATATATATATATATATATATATATATATATATATATATATATATATATATATATATATATATATATATTGTTTGTGTCTTTCGGCTTTTTCCCGTTTAGGGGTCGCCACAGCGGAACTCCGGCCCACTAATGATTGGCAGTAGAGTTTTACGTGCTGGCTTGCCGGGCCTAACGCACAACCTTCAATGAAGGAACGCCCATTAACGCATGTCGCCACACAGAAGACGCTCTAACTGAGAATCGAATGGGCAACGTCTAACTGTGAGGCGACAACGCTACCACAGCACCACCACCGCTATATATATATATATATATATATATATATATATATATATATATAAAATAAAATATGTATATATATATGTATATATATATATATATATATATATATATATATATATATATATATATATATATATCTACACATATATATATATATATATATATATATATATATATATATATATACATATATATATATATATATATATATATATATATATATATATATAAATATATACAACGTACATACATACACACACACACACACACATATATATATATATATATATATATATATATATATATGTATAATATGTATCTATATATATATATATATATATATATATATATATATATATATATATATATGACATTTCTTATAGCAGTTAGGTGTTTGAAATACATAATAACTGAGTAATGCAACTCTCAAGCAAAACATTTGATACAGTAATCTGAAAAATAGCATATGTTGCGTGCTTTCCAGGCTAAGGTCTTCAAGTAGTACAATAGTAAACAAAAAAAAAAAACACTTGCCTTGAAGATAAGAACCAATCAACGTTTATTAATTACAGATGTAGTTCAGCAGCCACCAGTTACACTCTGTACTCAACCCCTAGGGGGGGAAAGAAATAAGTTGTCACAATGAAAATATATCTGTTACATAACAATGCTTAACTTAAAACATCACTATCACACTGACAAACAGAACTGTCTGTAAGACAGTAAGCTCTAGCCCACTGCTGTTCCCATGGTGAAATGTATGAAAATGTACAGCCATATACCTTAATGTGTCTTACTACTGATATCCCTCACATGTTGCAACAGCCTAGATTAAAAAACAGTTCATACCCCTCCCTCATAAAATGTCGTTCAAGGGCATATAACAGTGTTTTTCATACACTGCCCTCTGGACTGTACAAGGTCACACATGTTTTGTCCAGCTTTAGCCCTCATATATATGGACCCTACAATTTGTGTGGTAGTCCACAACATCACTGGAATGATAGCAGGACTGCCAGCACTAAATAATGATTGGCCACTACTTAACAACCTCTTACTGGATGGCATCTGGAC
>NC_056735.1:470942537-470970037 GCF_019279795.1 Protopterus annectens
AATCTCTGGTACAGCTGTGTCATATGCCATATGTGGGAGTTGTGATAGCTTCCAGGGCTGCCAGCACACACATTCATTATAATGCCCTGGGCATCGCACACAACCTGGAAGTTGATGGAGGAAGCCCTTGCGGTTTATGTAAACCCTACCTCGCTCACCATGTGGTGCTTTGATGTGTATAAAGTGCAGTCTATAGCACCTGGTACCTCAGGGTATTCTGCTATTTGGTGGAAGAGATTTATATTGCTGGTCAATGCCTCATGGGTGTTGTAAAAATATATGTGCTCACCGGCATGTGCTGACATGGCATCCAGGAACTGGTGGAGTACTCTTGATGCTGATGCCTGTGAGATCCCCATGATATCCACAGTTGGCCTTTGGAAGGTACCTGTGGCTAGTATCTTTAAGCCTACACATACCTTGGTATCCACTGGGATGGGTTCCCCTCTGTTGGTTCTGTGTGTGAGGCGTGGCCAGCACAGCTCAACAATTTCATTCCCATTGCCTTCCCATTTAAGCCCCAAGGCACACCGCGCATACCCAGTGCTCAGATGAGAATGTAGCTGCTATTTCCTGTTTTTTTTGTTGTTGTTGTTCTTGTTTAAAACCGCACTCCCATTTAGGCAATGTAAACACTGTTAGGCAGCTTCATAAACACTCCCTTCCTTAGCTGTGCTTAGATAAGGGCAAACACAGGCCACTGTCCTCCAATAAGCTTACAGCAGTCATGACACTCCCCCTCATGATATCATCTAGCTCTTAGGCTTAGACCATGGTGTTATTGCACCTACACGGTTGGGTGTAAGATAGCACTGATGAGAAATTTATGATTCAGTATCATTCCCCTCATTTGCATAGAACTGACTGCTAATGCATGGTTACAAAACCGACACTCAGCCTTCCCCGTTAGCAACCACTATTCCATGGTCTTGTTGTGTTATGCATGCCATTCACTATGATGGCAAAATGATGATTTTGGTTTAAAAGCTTATTTCCAGCTTTTTTTCTTAATTTTGGTCAGATCACGTTTGCACACCGCTGCCCTACGCTTAAATGGACAAAATCGGTTAAAGTTATTTTTTTATAATTTGAAACTATTTTTCATGCCTATTGCCATATATTTGGCCATTGGCATGCGTAACCCTTATAATGCATGCTTTTTTACAAGCTGTCATGCCTCCCTTTTGCAGTTTGCAGAAATGTATTCCCGCATGGACGCCTGCCAGCTTCCTGGATCGCTAATTCACCTCGTTTGCATGGTTTTCACCAGCAAATGAGGTAATTAGCATACAGGGGCTGTGTCCATGCAGGAATAGTGTAGGACCGCTCATGCCGGGAGCTCATTCCTGGATCGCACGTCAGCCATATTGCCTGCAGCAGCTCTTGCAATATTCCTGCACACCGTGCAAAGCTTGCTGAATTCTGGGGTATATCTTTGACAACAGTGTTGTCTTTTAAAATTCTAGTCATATCTGTTATAACTTCTCTTCCAACAAGCAAGGATCTTTTATTTAGCTCCAATCACAAAAACATAAAAATAAAAAATCTGTCACCTCCTCCACTTCATGTCCATTTAGCTGCAAAAAAAAAAAAAAAAAAACTGATTAGCCTAAATGTCATTACCTTAGATATTTTATGTTTTGTGATAATGAGCAGCAGCCCAGCTTTTGCAATTTCTGCTTTCACCTTTAACAACAGGCACTTAAATGCTTCCTGACATTCAGCCATCAAAGGGGTATCGTGTACAGGAGTGGGGAAGGGGAATTCAATGACATTATCACCATAACATTATTAATGATTCACTAGTAAACTCTCATAGTGCTGTGGTGATAATAAGCAGTACAATGCTATGTAAGTGCTGCATGGAACAAAAATCTGATTACTGCCTTATTTACATGTCATTGAATTGAGCCCAGAGCACAGTCACAGCAAGTGTACTAGCTACAAGTGATCATCTGCCAAGCCGTGTAACACTGGTGCAGAGACAGCTACAGATGTGCATGCAAACACTTAGACTTACACTTATGCATATGAGCATACACACACACACACATACACGCACACACGCACACATACACTCACACACACACACACACACACACACACACACACACACACACACACACACACACACACACACACACACATATATATACACACACACACACACACACACACACACACACACACACACACACACACACACACACACACACACACACGCTCGCGCACAAAATACTTAGCTGTTGTGCTAACAGCCTCGATCCTTCCATAGAGATCAGTGGCTGTACACCATGAAAAGTCAGTGCACATTCCCATTGTTTTACTCTGAAATGCCAAGGTAAAGCTTGTCTTTGAATCACTCCACCACTCTACTTCATTCAAGTAATAAAGCTCTGGGGAAGCACACATGGCTAATTTACAGTTATCAACACCCTATGGGCAAAATGTGGTAGACCTCTGTAGTGACACCTCCTTGTGGCTGCATGACTTTGTAGCAATACAGTAGAGTCTTTATTACAACTGCATATCACACTGTGCAAACCTGCAAGAAAATGGCTTGTATAGTGTATTACATGTTTCTGATTATCACACAACCCCTTATCTGAGGTTATTAATATTTGCCTTGGCAATATTGACTCCACCATCTGATTCGTCTAACCCAGCATTTCATTTCTTTGATTTATTGATTAGTTGTTATTTTTCTCCTTGTTTTATCAGGTTAGTGTCAATAGGCCAGTTTCCTCTTTTTAGAGAAGATAAAGGTGTATTCAACATATCAATTAAATAAGTAGGTTGATGAAATATAACCTTTTCACACTTTTTTTCCAATCTTGAATCAGTTATTCTATATTCATTTCTAACTGTTGCTTCTATTTCTGCACACAGATTTCTCAGGTAGCAAATAAGATGATCCTCTATCTATATTTCTCTAAGAACTTTCCATAGTTTATTATGACCTGTACTAGAGCCATAGCTATGGTGGAGAAAAGGCGGCGGCTACTTCAGGAGCAAGTCATCAACAGTCACTGCCAGTTTAATTTCTTCAAGTGTTTTGGGTTTCTAATACCATGATGGGAAAGGACCCCATTCCTAGGTCAGGTACAGTTAGAGTTCATAATAAAAGTATTGTTTTAGTTTTTAAATGTTAGCCAAGAGTGCAGAATTGCTTCCTTCTGTAATTCGTATGGAGTTATATGTACTGGTAGCAAATTTAAGTATGATTGGAAATTGTTTTTTACTAGACTTGATGCTTCTACTGCTATTGAAACTGTCTACTTATCATTTTTCCACAGTGCACACACTTCTGCTCGTAAATCCTGATATTTTATGACCATGTATCTCTGTATATAAGGCACTGTAATCACTGGGTGTAGGGATTTCAATGATCAATGCTATGTTTGTCTTTTTTCATGGACTTCTGTTTTTTGAACAGTTGTTAATGGCGGATCCCGTGTGATATAAACTTCACCATTCTCTTTAATGCTTTGTTCTTCATGTTTCCAGTGCTTCTCAGCTACTTCTATATTGTAGCATTTGCACTCCCCATTGTAACAGTATTGTCACATTATTATGCTTTTCAATTCTGCCATTGACGTTATTAACCGATGTGTCCATAGTTCACTATCCTGGCCCACCATTAGTAGTCTTTCATCTTTTGGTGTCAGTTCACCTGTCCTAAACCACTCCAGCATCAAATTTTCGTCGACATGAAATTGTAGCAGGAGATCTCTATACTTGCTACTATATTTGTTGATTTCCAGTTGTTTTTCCTTCTCTTGTGATAATTTTCCTTACATCCTTTCATTTTTGTTTCTTTTTGGCACATTCAGTTGCTATCTAATTTTTGTGTACTTCTGGTTTGATTTGCATCCACTCTGAATGCCAGAATGTTTCTTATAGTTTCATAGGTTCACAGGTTCTTAGTTAAGTTCTAGGCTAGCTGCCTTTTGGGCTATTTTAAGCCTAACCAATTTCTCCTGCTAAACTGAGCAAGTATGTTATCTTAGACTTCTTCTTATGTTTTAAACCTTTCAGTATGTTTGGATTTGAAGAGGGTGGCAGACATTTATGCAGTCCCAAGATTGTAGATCTACACATTTAAGCAACTTTGAGTTGGCCTATACCCCCTTCAGAGTGTGTAATATATACTGTTGGTGCACACTGATATTTATGTATCATTTGATAAGCATGAGGCATTTTTCTCATTTTCATTTACAAATAAGCCAATACTTTTTGTGGCCAATCATCCCAAAACTCTAAGTTATAACAGGAACACCAAACGGATTTATAGCTTGGACTTTATTCCCAAATGTCAGGGCAATTTTCAATACTATTTTGAGTTTTCTGCTGTTTTCCTTGCTAAGCTTGATTCTCATTTGTTCATTGCAGATTCTTCATCTATTCTCAAATATTTATACATTCCCTGCTACTCAAGTTCCTTTATATCATATTCATATCCAAGGTTGATTTTTTTGTGGTGCTGTAACTTTCCTTTTTAAATGTTGCTTTTGCATATTTATCAAGACCAAATGTCATTCTTATATCATCTGAGAAAGTGTTAACTACTTATGGTTGTGCTTTCAAATCCTCGTTTGATGAACTGTACAGTTTTAAGTTATTCACATAAAATAGATGAGAAGTCTTTAAACAATGTTGTTTTCTTGGAGCCAAATTGTAACCATAGCATATTCTGTTAAGAAAACAGTTTAATGACTTTAGGATAAAACAAATCAGCAGTGGTGACAATGAATCACCCTGGAATATTTCCCCTTTGATATGTTATCTCTGGGATAATAATCTGCCTTTTATTATGGCTCAGCTGCAAAGTTGTTTGTCACTGTTTCATAGCGGCTGTACTGTAATTGATAAATATTGTTTATATCTTATATATCTGTAGACATTCCTTTATCCCTGAATGTGGGATGATCACAAATGCGTTTGTGTAGTCTATACATTGCATACTTAGATTCTTGCCCTTTGTAACGCTCTCTTTTGTGGCTTTGTTTAACAACAAACTCTCCTTTGCTCCATATGACTCTTTTCTTACCTTTCTGTTCTATTGCCAGGATCAGAAGTGTAGTTAGGACTGGGCAAGAGGGACAACTTCCCTGGGTGCAAAGAGTGGGTTGGGGTGCAATCAATCATCCTTCATCGTGATCTCTCTCTCTCTCTTTAGTGCAATGCTGGCTTTTAAAAGCTGGTTTTGCACTTACAGTCAAACTTGATCACTGCAGTGCTCTGGTTGATCTCTAAAATGAAGAGATCAGCTTAATAGAATGAAGTCCTTTTTTCTTGTTGTTGTTGTGGTTGTTCTTTGAGCTTGGGGAGCATGGATCTGGATTTAATAAGGTGATCTTGGCTAAGATTGGCTTAATTCAGTGAAGTACTTTTTTTTGTTTTTTTGTTTTTATTTTTGCTCTTCACTTGAAGAAGTGAGGGGGTGGGGTGCTGGTGTGTGGGACTGGCACAGGGTGCTAGTAGAGTCAGCTACACTTCTGGCCAGAATTGATTATTTTCTAAATGACTATAAACACTGTTTGCTTCAGTTCCAGTATATAATTTAGTATTGTTGGATGGCAAGTTATCAGCCTGTACATCTTATAATAACTTTCAGGTTTACTCTTGAGGAGTATCATTTTTCTTTCTGTTATACGGGTTGATATCTGCTTGGAATGCGCATATAAGTAATTCTTTCTCAGGGCTAAATCTGTGTTAAGATGTTAATACCTTTAACCAGAAGTAGGTACTGCATCTGGGAGTGAGGTTTTCCATTTATGAGCTTTTCTTAATTTTGTCTCAGTTTCTCTGGCTGTTACTTCATCCCATTTCATACTCTGCATTAGCCCTCCTTACTGTTTCTTTTACTTCTTCTGTCCCTTCCACATCTTGTTATGTTCAATAAGGTCTTAATAAATACTGCAAAATGTATCTATTGCTTTTTTTTTGTGATGTTTCTGCTTCTTTTTCTTTGTTTCCCAGTTGTCTGTAAAACATTTTATGTCATTAATGCATTCCCAATAACTAGGTGCCGATGGTGTGTGAGTGTTGGGTCAGAATATGCCTAACTATAGATGGCTACATCTTCCATTTTAGCAAACAGCTTGCTATATATTTGTTTATGTATTTTATTTTGTGAGCTATCTTTTGTTTCCTCAACTTTGACTGGACAGGATCAACTTCAGAGAACAAAAAAAGTGCCAGATAAGCTTGCTATGGTTTTGATCCACATAATCAAAAGCTTTAGAGTAGTCAGTAATGCAGAAGTAAATATTTTCAGGAACTCCCTTGGTTTCTCGGTTATCCAGCAGATGTTGGCAAATTGAGGTTCAGTGTCTCTGCCACTTCTAAAACCAACATGTAATGCTAGGGTCTAGCTTGCAGGATCTTGAACGTTACCCTGCAAGCATGCAAAACAAGGGCAGTTGTCCGATAATGTGGGCAGTATTTCATATTGCCTGTTTTGGGGCTTTTAATACAAATAGACTGTTTTTTCTAATGCATTGGCCAGTGCTGTGATTTATATATTTTTCTTGCATATTCTAAGTAATACTGTAAGAACATGTTTTTCAGCTTTTTACAGATATTGTAGAAAAAGTCAAATGAAATTATTTTTACTCTGCTGATGAACCTAAAATTCTGGCTGAAAGTGTAACATCTTATTATTAATATTCACTTTATTATGCCTCATATCAATAATCTGCTGATGAACCTAAAACTCTGGCTGAAAGAGTAACATCTTATTATTAATATTCACTTTATTAAACCTCATATCAATAATCCCAAGACCTTAAAACAAACCAGCAATTTACAAAGGAGCTGTGGAAGAGTTTAGATATTTGAAGCAAAAAAAGGTATTATAACAACAAAAACGTTCTAGTGACATGACAGCCATATGTTAACTGTAAGGTGGAACAGATGGCATATATGGCACTAAAGATATATGTAAGGTGACGTGATACCTGTTAGATATAAAAGAGGTGTTATAATCATCAGAGACCACATGAAGTCTCTGTGCAGGCAACACCTACAAAATAGTAATACAAAAAGGTAGAGCAGATCTAAAGTAAGAGTAGAGGAAGGTGTAAGTTATGATACTGAGCACGCAAGGAAACATATTTGATGTTACGCAAAGAGATCATGGTCTTGCCATCCTAGCCAATAAGAACACTGGAAATCCGATCTGACCTAGTAGTTGAAGTCACCATTTGTTCAAGCATCATTAGAGTAGCCAAAATAAAACTAAATGAAATAAAGTTAAATCTATATGCTGATGCACTGCTTATCGACAAAACCAAAAATGTTTTTGATTTGCGAAAGAATACCAGGTATAAGAAAAAGAAACATAACAAATAACAAATTATTTAAAACAAATCATTGCAAACAAATAGCAAAAATAACATCAATCAATCAATCAATCAATCAGTCCTACTGACAATTAATGGGTAACAGTCTGTTTATGCACTCCTGCAGAATTTAACTCCTTAATAATTCCAATTTAACTCTTAAATGCCAACAATTTTCCCTTTAGTTTCTACATTGCAGTAATGATTAAACAGAGCAGTGTCCATATGATCATCATTCTATATTGTTTATTTATAATATTTTAGTTATTTACCAAAGTAGGCGGGTATTTTTAATATCTCACTACTCATCAGTCTGCCTGCACCAATATTTTAATAGTCTGAAGTCATTATCCAAATAAAGTGCAACCCATTGGTTATTTTAAGGAGAATGCATTTCATTTAAAATTCATGGTTATGGAAGCAACAACTTTGAAATAATAAACTTTATCACTGCACGTTAAGGCAAATATTTCACAGAAATGTAAAGGTAACAAGTACAAATTGATTATACCTAATACAAAATACCCAGTAGAAAAAAAAAATAAAGAAAGAGGGGAAATGTTCATCAAAAAATTCCATTTGCACATAATATGCACCAAGTCTTTATTCCTTAGGGAAAGATACTTAATTTGCTTAATTGTTATTTAATTTAGTTTGGATTTATGAAAGGCAAGACATGCTTACTAAAACTGGTGGATTTTTTTTTTTTTGAAAAGATAACCCAAACAATTGAAGAAAGCAAAATGTTACACCCTGCAAACCTCAACCTGCCCAAAGCTTTCGACATAATCCCTTACTTATGCATATTAGAAAAGCTAAATAAACTGGGAATAAACCCTTATGTTATCTGTTTGATTGCCAGCTGACTCACAAATTGGATACAGGAATTCAAAATAGGGAAAGATAGCTCCACAAACAGACCAGTTACCCAGAGCCTGATCATGTTCAAATGGGGAACTAGACCGGGTAATGAATCAGGGCACTCCCCACATTCCCACCTGCTCCAGCATCTCCTCCCCCAGCAGCCATTGCAGTGTCCCATTACTTGCCTCTTTCTCTCCTTCCCTAGTTACCATAAAACACTGTTCCACCCTGTCAGTGTACACACTATTTTCTTCTTTACTTCTAAAATAATTACAGATATTTGGATTTAATTTAAAACATTTTATTTCAAATTTTATACCACAAACACTGCTGGCCATTTGTTAAACAAAACTATACAATCTCATAATGAAACCAGAATTAGCATGCACAACAGTAAACTTCTCTTCCCTTGAAACTCACATTCATTGAAACTGCATCGAAACCCACATTTATAGAAAATGTATCTGGCCAGCGGTGGACTAAGTTTATCTCTGGGCTATTTTCAAACCATGGGCCCTCCACACACTTTTTTAGAACCATGCATAAATGCATGTGTTCTTTGATTCACTTTCCTGATTGTATTAAGCTATAGTCTTTGTTTATACAGCACAACTTGATAGAGTGCATTTTAGATTTGTAGTTTTGAACATTTTTCCAGTAAACAGTGAAACAAAATATATGAATCAATAAAGACAACCCATTTCCAAACATTTCAACCATAAAAAAAGCCACTCAAACTGCTGTCATTATAATTCACCAATTACAGTCAAGATGCACAATCTCTGCAGAAATAAAAGTCATCTGAATAGTTCCACATTAAAACGAGGTTTAACTAATGAAGAGGTTGCTGCTGGCAAACAACTTTGCATTTCAGTGCTTCATCTACGCATTCAGTATCTGCTGCCCTTGAAGAATAAACTTGCCTGTTTTACTTAAAAAAATTAGTGCTGGTGATGTACGATAGGGAATGATTGGCAAATGGACATCAGGTTCATTATTGGTAGGCATCTCATCCAAAGGAGGACACACTCAGGAAAGCAGCAACCCCCCTCCATGTTATACAGTAGTGTCAGCAATCAATCTACATGGTGTGGGAAGTGAAATTGCAGCCTTCTGCACCAAAGATGTGTGCTACCTGTTCCACAACAGCCATGTAACAGCACAACTATGAAATTCTATAACAAACATTGATAGACTGTAATCCTCAGAGATTTACAAAAACAATAAAAAAATAAATAAAGGAGACGTGACAGTTATTGTGGAGGGTAAGGTAGTGACTTGTCAACTATCAAGGTTCAGGGTTTGACTCTGACCAAAGCCACTCTACTAAACAGCCCACCTAACTGGGGGAGAAGTCAGTTAACTAGACAACCAACCAAACTGGGGCAATACATACACACACAGCTGTTGCTCTGTTGATCGCTGGATAGCTAAATCTTTCTTGCTGTTGTACTTACCATTTTGGTAACTTTATTCTGACATCAGTCCTGATCTACTTTCAAAACTCCCACTCATGCAGTGATGTCCTTGGCTTTGGCTGTTAGATGAAATGTTATCCTATTGTTGAGGTTTCTGGGGCTTGTGATTCTGTACAGAAGTTTCTCATGAGTTCCTAAAACCCTTAAGATTTTACAGACATCCTCAGTACAGACGATTTTATTTTTTATCAGCCCTCAAAGTGAACATGGCCACCCCCCAGCTAACATGGATCCTCGGCAACTGTCTAGGTCACCTAGTGCTGGATCAAGATCGGCAGTCACCAGTGGAGTCTCCCAGGATTCTGTACAGGGGCCTCTCATGTTTGGTATCTGCATTCTGAAGTAAAAGCCAGTACTGAAGGGCTCTGGCTGACTAAGTTTGCAGATGACTGTAGGGCAGTAGCAGTCATTAAATCCCCAAATGATTTAGCCATCATACATGAAGGTATAACCCAAATAAATAACTGGTGCTAGAATCATGGACTGAAACTAAATGACAAAAAGTGTGTTATTTTATCCTTTGGGAGGTCATCTACCCCAGGGAACTACTGCATTGACAATATGTCCCTAAGAATTGACCCATTTGTTTGGGATTTGGGAACTTATGTGGACAGTGACCTAACCTTTGACTAATATGTGCCCATTTTTGTAAGAAAGTCCTTCTATACTGCACAGCTTAGAAACAAAGGGTTTGTTCTTACATCTAGTGATGTCACTGCTCCCCTTTACTCAGTCCTCATTAAGCCAGTCATTGAATATAATGCCCCCTTTGGCATGTATCTGTCCAGATACATGCAACAACTGGAATACCCACATAGATATTTATTTCAGTTTGTTTACTGGGGATAATATACCAGAATAAAAGGATACAAGAACTAAACAACATGTTCTACATGGACCAACTCAAAGTTGTGTCACTATCCTCAGTATCCTAAAAACTGCTAACTGATTACCTGTGTCTGGTTTATAAGGCATCCCCTGACTCGCTATTGATGGATTTACTACACATCAGCAAGTCACATGGTATAAGAAATACTCAATCTAGGGATCTAAACCTCTTCTGCAACCTCAACAGAACAGTTTAGAGGGACATATATATATCACAGAGAATACAGCTGCTCAGGAGCAGAATCCCCATCCACATAAAACAAAATTCATCCTTCTCCATATTCAAGTGCATCCTATGGATGGGAAACAGAAATTTTACCCCAGGATTTCCCCCTGTACTACTAATGGACAGAGGTGGCTCCTAAATGCTCTATCTCATGTATGGATCCACTCAAAATATCTATGGTATGATCCCAGTTATTGTCATTAAGGGCAATATAGACTTATTTCCCATGGGATGGGTAAGACCAATCCCTTACCAAATGTGATACATTAATGTGAGCACAAAAAGGGAAATCGGCTAGGCAAGCATGGGCAGCTAGCCTAGTACTTACCTATAAACCTATAATGAAGTAGAAATATGAGGCAGACTAGAGGTGGGAATAAAGACAGTTTTTCCCTGTTTAGAGTTCAACTGATATGTTATACAACCTCAGAGAAGGAGGGTGAGGTAGGGCAGTTACATACTGATATGTTATACAACCTCAGAGAAGGAGGGTGAGGTAAGACAGTTACATACTGATATGTTATACAACCTCAGAGAAGAAGGATGAGATAGGGCAGTTACATACTGATATGTTGTACAACCTCAGAGAAGGAGGGTAAGGTAGGGCAGTTACATACTGATATGTTATACAACCTCAGAGAAGGAGGGTGAGGTAAGGCAGTTAAATACTGATATGTTATACAACCTCAGAGAAGGAGGATGTGATAGGGCAGTTACATACTGATATGTTATACAACCTCAGAGAAGGAGGGTGAGATAGGGCAGTTACATACTGATATGTTATACAACCTCAGAGAAGGAGGGTGAGGTAAGACAGTTACATACTGATATGTTATACAACCTCAGAGAAGGAGGGTGAGATAGGGCAGTTACATACTGATATGTTGTACAACCTCAGAGAAGGAGGGTAAGGTAGGGCAGTTACATACTGATATGTTATACAACCTCAGAGAAGGAGGGTGAGGTAAGGCAGTTACATACTGATATGTTATACAACCTCAGAGAAGGAGGATGTGATAGGGCAGTTACATACTGATATGTTATACAACCTCAGAGAAGGAGGGTAAGGTAAGGCAGTTATATACTGATATGTTATACAACCTCAGAGAAGGAGGGTAAGGTAGGGCAGTTACATACTGATATGTTATACAACCTCAGAGAAGGAGGGTGAGGTAAGGCAGTTACATACTGATATGTTATACAACCTCAGAGAAGGAGGGTGAGGTAAGGCAGTTACATACTGATATGTTATACAACCTCAGAGAAGGAGGGTAAGGTAGGGCAGTTACATACTGATATGTTATACAACCTCAGAGAAGGAGGGTGAGGTAAGGCAGTTAAATACTGATATGTTATACAACCTCAGAGAAGGAGGATGTGATAGGGCAGTTACATACTGATATGTTATACAACCTCAGAGAAGGAGGGTAAGGTAAGGCAGTTATATACTGATGTGTTATACAACCTCAGAGAAGGAGGGTAAGGTAGGGCAGTTACATACTGATATGTTATACAACCTCAGAGAAGGAGGGTGAGGTAAGGCAGTTACATACTGATATGTTATACAACCTCAGAGAAGGAGGGTGAGGTATGGCAGTTACATACTGAGCGGCCCTGCAGATATTAACAGAATCTGTAAATAAAGCTATTAGCATGCATAAGCTGATATGAAGAAATGACTCTTGTTATTGTTTCAGTACTAGAAATTGCACAGATAAAATTAATATCAAAGATGCTGACCAGCTCTGTAAATGGTCATAATAATAATAATAATAATAATAATAATAATTTTAATACATCTGTCATGGCATTCAGTGAAGCAATACTGCATATACCGTTGAGTGAAGATATAGTTAGAAGGTTTCCCCTGGACAGTTAATGGTAGGGTCATCTCTGTATTTTGCTCACTACACTACCACTTGATGATACATGTAATACTCCAGCAATGTTCCAAAGCATGGCAGTGCTAATGGACTGAGGTAAGACAATTGTCTTGCAAGTGCAGTTTATCACACACTTTGAAAAAAAAAACTAGGAGAGGCAAATTATTTGTAATTGAAATCATAGTTACCTGTTTTTATTTTATGTTATTCTGCCACCTTTCTGATATACATTTCCAGCACATCTTTGTAATGATCTTCTCTTAGTATGTCATGGTGAGATTTTTTTATAACAGTATGTTCAGGCTTCCTTCCGGCCAAGAGCAAAGGTGTCAGTAAAGGTGAGGAATATGTTTTCTGCTTGTTGCATCCTGTCTGACCTAGGTAATACCACTGAATTGTGCTGATTATTTGAACTCTGTGCTGCTTGTCAAAGGTAGGCTGTGGTTCTTGGCATAATAGAGACAGAAATTACATTGATAAGAATGCAGATCATTTGTCTTACAGTTGTGCTATGTCGTTAACTAATATGTACTATTCTGTCTGTAAATGATATGGAACATTATCTGGTCACTGATTATAGGTAAAATACTGTCTTCACACTTGTGCTACTTGCTAATGGCATCACTTATTGTTCTGATGTTATTTTAATCTCTTGTGTTTCCATTGATGAGACATCAGGGGATTAAAATGACCTCTCATTTTGTTATATAATGGTCTGACATCACAATGACCCATAATTAAAGTGCTAATAATAGTAAATAATATGTATAACAGTTGAATTACTGCCTGGTGATTGCCCACGGTGCATTGGTAGCAGTCCGATTTATGCCATGTGCAGCGATGGCAGACTTAGCATCTTTCTAATCGCCATCCTGCTCCCATATGGTAGGCTGCACTACTGTGGCATATTTTGATCTTTGACATTGGTGTCACTTGGACATGTAGGAACATAACAGCTCCACTTCTTCCTGACGCTGATATGCAGTGATATGTCACCATTCTGCCCATTTTCAGTGACACTGATGAAGAACAATACTTCAGTCTAATAAATGGGTCATTCCATGATGGCAACAGCCTGTGCTTTCCTTTTGCCATGCTGCAGTGACACTGGTGACTGTGTTGTAATTTAATACAAATGTGACCGAAATAAATGCCAATGCAGAGAGAAGTAGGTGAAAAGAATCTGTCTGAAGACTTAGCTTCTTCCTGTTCATCACAAGACATCATGTCAGATGATTCTGGTTTATGGAAGTGTTATTACTGGTGATGCTGATGAGGGGTAACTGCTATATTCCCTTGTGACAGCATAAAGTACAGGAATGTAATATTTCTCTACAGTAATGTCTCTGTCTCATATGGTACAACTTCATTTTATATAAAATGGAATGCTATCATTCAGAAATAAAACAATGATGCCAGCTTGTGATAGACTGTTGCCCTGATGACAGTATTTTCTGTAATGTTGGCAGGCAGGGATATGGAAATGTTCTGAGCAATGACAGATGAAGCATTAAATGGCTACACAATTATAACTGAGAAACACTACTTCCTTTTAGCAGAATGTAATGTTTTCACCTCTGTGATAAGGCCATTGTCACTAATACAGGGGCATATTATCATTCTAAGATAAATATTAGTCCATGATTTGTTTCCACTGCTCTGAAATTACTTTAGTTATCAGAAGAGTTTTTTTTTAAGTCACAACATCTGCATGAAATATGTGTCACTCACTATTGACAGGTAAAGTTATACCAACTTTCTTATCTAAACAATACCACCTAAGACAGGGCAGCATATTTGTCTGATAGCTGGTGCTCTTTGCACTACAGACATATAGCACTATGGCATTCATTGTTAATTTCAGGAACCCCACTGAACAGATGTACAACACCCCAGTAATAGATCTGTTTCTTCCTAACAAAAACATGCTGAATTCTGCACCCACTCTGCCATGTGGCAATGCCACTGCTGAATGACAGCACTTTAATTTGAAATGTATTCTGTGCTGTTTGGTAGCATATGCTTTTTTGCACTATTCTGACAGCAAAGCTGCTGATGAGTGATGGGCATCTGATATAGTACCTAGTACTGTATGCATGCAGTGATGTGGTATCTCCTCAGTCTCACTAGTGTGCTGTTCCATCAAGGTTATGTTTACTGTTCTTATTCCATTCTTACCTGCTTTAATTACATTAGGAGTGAGGAGAGACAAAGAGGCACAGAGTCTTTCTATGTGCTTTATTACTGAAAGCATATAATTCTGAGGTACAATACTGACATATAGCAATACCTGTTATATTAAATCTCTGGGATGGCAGTGATGTACATGATGGCAGCATGCTCTGATCTGGCACTCATTTAATCAACAGCAACTCCACTGCTCAGCAAAAAAAAAAAAAAATCCTGCGTGATAAACGTTCTTTTCTATGATGATAGCATGACATTCTAAACAGTATGCTGGGTTAATGCACTAACCCAGATAAGAAGTATGTTTTCTTTTCTGATGTCTTGGGCAGAGCAGCAAAAGTGGCAATGTAGAATAATAAAGTAAATAACAGTCATATAGACAAAACAAAAATAAGAATATTTTGTTTCATATAAGGTAAAAGCAATTGACATTATAGATGGGTTAACCTGCAGGAAGTCGTATTGTGGATGCGGTACAATGATGTCAACTATATACAGAATGATATACATTGATGGCAATTATATGTAACATTTGTGATATATAGATAAATAGATATAGATACAAAGTGAATAAGGGAAATCAAACAGCAAATACATGACTGCTGCAGCAGTATTATGTTATAAACCTATTGTAGATGAGAAGCTGTATCAGTAGTTAAAAGGCTGACATTTAAAACACCAGCTTCATTCTAGCACAAAGCATTGTTGTTGCATTACCTTGTACAATTATTCTCTCTGTGTAAATATCATTCTCATCTTGTGTGGTGCTATTAATAAGGGGAAGATCATACACATGGCATATTAATTGTTGTCTAATGGTCAGAAGTAATATCCTAATAATAGACCACCTCAAGAGTTCATCTGGTAGCACTTAGGATAGCTCCCTAACAGTTTTTCATCAAAGTGATGGCAATGCATTGTGATGCAATGCTACTGTGACCTTCAACAGCTCAATTTGTGAGGAGTTAGTATATCTACAGTTGCTAGTGTGTCGCTGCAACTTGTTACTGATCTGGCAACACTGTATCACATGTGAATATAAATTACTTGGGGCAGTATTTCTGAACAACAGATATAGTTCTTTCTGATGGAACCATGTGTTCATTGACTACATTATGTTCTACAAATATCAAACAACTGCATAACAGAGCATTGATATTACCAGTGGGTTACTTCTTTTGGTGTCATGTAGCAAAATAACAGTATACTGATGCAAAGGAATGTGACAGCTGTGGGGGTAATTTGTCATCTGTGCAAAAGTTGTGCTCTTGTCTAACTGCATACAACAAAAGTGGGGCACAACTTTTAACTACTAGATTGCCACTGCTGAGAGTATTTCTGTCTGATAGCTTTTCTACAAAAAGTTAGTATAAAGCTCAGAGCTCCTGCCTGGTGCCCTGCAGAGTTCTACAGCAGCAGAGAGACAAAGGAGAGACTTTGGAATGATTAAGTATCATTTTCTGCATTTTCTTGCTGCCTTTAGCTAATTTTGCCTAAAATGCCAATTTTCTAGAGTTTCTGTGATTTAAAAAGCTTGTTTCAGCTACAGATTGTACTTATTTTACTGCCTGCACTTTAACAAAGTCATTTTTGTGTTTAAATTACCTGTTTAACTGCTGTAGGCTACACACACTCAAGTGTGATAGCCCTTTTTTTGCATTTAAAGTGTTTTTTTTATTGTATTTGCTTTATTTTCTGAAACATAATATATATATATATATATATATATATATATATATATATATATATACTTGTTTTCCTTGCTTTCTAAGCTAGTATAGTCCACTTTTCAGGTTAGTGCTGAATTCAGGGCTGTGTTACAAGTTTCTGTGTTTGCCCATACCTTACTTGGATAGAAGGAAGTTTCTCTGTTCACTGTGAGAGTGGGAGCATTGAGCAGCCTATCTGTCCCTGGAGGAGTGGTTTCAGCCCAGAAATTAGTAGTTGATTGGCCATTTTGGGCTAATTTCTATCTCTTTCATTTCCCTGCTATAAAATCCACATATGCAAGGTTTTTGCGTTAGTATACAGCTCAGCAAGCTCCTGCCTGGTGCCCTGCAGAGTTCTACAGCAGCAGAGAGACAAAAGAGAGACTTTGGAGTGATTATCATTTTCCTACATTTTATTGCTGCCTTTAGCTAATTCCACCTAAAATGTCAATTTTCTAGAGTTTCTGTGATTTAAAAAGCTTGTTTCAGCTACATATTGTACTTATTTTACTGCCTGCAGTTTAACAAAGTCGTTTTTGTGTTTAAATTACCTGTTTAACTGTTGTAGACTGCACACTCAAGTGTGATACCATTTCTGTGCATTTAAAGTGTTTTTTAATTGTATCTGCTTTATTTTCTGAAAAAAAAAACAAAAAAACTAAAAAATATACTTGTTTTCCTGCCTATCTAAGCTAGTATAATCCAGTTTTCAGGTTAGTGCTGAATTCAGGGCTGTGATACAAGTTTCTCTGTCCACTGTAAGAGAGGGAGCTTTTAGCAGCCTATCTGTCCCTGGAGGAGTGGTTTTAGCCCAGAAATTAGTAGTTTATTGCCCATTTTAGGCAAATTTCTGTCTCTTTCATTTCCCTGCTATAAACCCCGCATTTGCACGGTTTTACATGCCTGGCAGTGTCGGTTAGCTAGGGTATAACTATTCCCAGATCCACAAAGTTTACTCTTCAATTTTTCCCTTTGAACTAGACAACCATTCAACTTAAGCACTCAAACCATTCACTTCTCATCCCGGCACTTGCTCAAAACACATAGCAAGCATGAATAAACCTTAGCACTAGCCCCCCCCCCCTATACTGTAGAGAAGGACAAGGCTCTCTATTCGACCTTATTAGCCAATCAGTAAAGCAGTTTCCTGTACCTATCCAGGCATGTCCAAAGGGCAGTTTCAGGGGTACTCTCCTGTCCAAATGATGAATCTGGGCATTTTGAGGCAATGTTACAATTGCCTCATGTACACAGACAACCCTCTCCTCCTTCCACCAAACACTAATACATTCGAGAGATGAAATTACACAGCCAAATTGGAGGATAAGCTCTCTCAATCCAAGACTGGACCAGGCAGTCAAGAGGAGAATGGAATTACTTGCATCACACCACCAGTCTCACATAGATCTATGAAACCAGAATCAGCAAAAAAACATACATAAATACACAAAAACATAGTCAGAGGTTCTAAATAAAAATCTGCAAAAGCAACCTCCAAAGCAGACATCCAAGCAACCCCCAACCCCCAACAGAAACCATGAAACACATTCTTTAAAAAAACAGTGTGCCATGCAATCACAGCCCTTAAAGCAAAATAACATACCCAACACATTAGTAATAGGTGACTCTATAGTCAGGCTCACTGACGTCCCACTCACTAGGCTGAACAAGGAGAAGGTTACTGTTAGCTGCCTGTTGGGTGCCAGGATACACCACATAACACAAGCATTCAGGTCACTCCAGAACAAGTGCAAATATGACTCTGTCGTTGTCCATGTTGGTGTGAATGACCTGAGCCGTACCTCCCTGGACTACATGAAAAGAGACATGGAGGAGCTCTCTGATCACGTAGCCTATGCAGGTATGACCCTGACCCTAAGAAGCATCCTGCCCTCACTAAGAATGATACCATGGTATAGAGAGAAAAATTATCAATTTCAACAACTGGCTCAGCTTCTGGTGTCATTCAAAGGTGATCCAGTGTCTGTCAGCCTGGGATGACATGCATGACAAGCTGTGCTGCATTGCTAGAGAAGGCTTGCACCTGTCACCCTTAGGTTTTGAATACTGGTCAAGGCTCTTGCCACCCCCATAGTTCCTTTTTAGGCAAGGCTCAAAAGACAAACCCACCATCATAAATAGCACAAGTAACAAATAACTGAGGGTAATGCTACTCAATGCCAGAAGTCTAAACCTCAAAATGCATGCACTCGATGCACTCCCAGTATAAAGAAAATCGCTATATTTGCAGTAACAGAAACCTGGTTTAAGGCTCCAGAGAGCACCCCAGCACTACCAAGCTACAACTCATACTATACATTTTGGCCACAAAACCCGGACCGAAATACAAAAGGTGGGGGAGTAGCCATATTCATCAAGGATACCCACATCTCCAGGTTAGTGGCACAGCACGATGCTTCAGAGATCATCCTTGTGCAATTAACTTCTTCTTCTTCTTCTTTCGGCTGCTCCCATTAGGGGTCACCACAGCAGATCAACTGTTTCCATTTCTTCCTGTTCTCTGCATCTTGCTCTGTCACACCAACCACCTGCATGTCCTCTCTCACCACATCCATAAACCTTACCTTAGACCTTCCTTTTTTCCTGTTACCTGGCAGCTTCATCCTTAGCATCTTTTTCCCAATATACTCTGCATCCCTCCTCAGCACATGTCCAAACCAATGTAATCTTGCCTCTCGGGCTTTGTCTCCAAACCTTCCAACCTGGGCTGACCCTCTAATATACTTATTCCTAATCCTGTCCATCCTACCCAGTGCAAATCATAACATCTTCAACTCTGCCACGTCAAGCTCTGACTCCTGCCTTTTTTGTCAATGCCACTGTCTCCAACCCATATAACATATCTGGTCTCACTACCCTCTTGTAGACCTTCCCTTTCACTCTTACTGGGTTTCTGATGAAGTATCCACTATGGAGATGAAAGCGCTAAAACTGATGTTTCTCAATAAAAATGGATTATTTCTACATTAACAACTGGCGTCCTGGATTCCTGCTTTCACTACGTTGATATACTTGGTACTCGTCTGTCACAAATCACTCCTGACACTCTTCTCCACCCATTCCATCCTGCCTGTACTCTCTTCTTCACCTCTCTTCCACACTCACCATTACTCAGAACAGTTGATCCAAAGTACTTAAACTCATTCACCTTCACCACCTCTACTCCCTGCATCCTTGCCATTCCTCTATCCTTCTCTCATTCACACACATATATTCTGTCTTAGTCCTGCTGATCTTCATTCCTCTTCTCTCTAGAGCATATCTCCACCTCTCCAAGGTCTCCTCAACCTGTTCCCTACTCTCACTACAGATCACAATGTCATCTGCAAACATCATAGCCCATAGAGACTCCTGTCTGATCTCGTCTGTCAACCTGTCCATCACCATTGCAAATAAGAAAGGGTTCAGAGCTGATCCTTGATGTAATCCCACCTCCACCTTAAACGCATCTGTCACTCCTACTGCAGACCTCACCGCTGTCACACTACCCTCATACATATCCTGTGCCACTCTTACATACTTCTCTGACACTCCCGACTTCCTCATACAATACCACAACTCCTCTCTAGGCACCCTGTCATATGCTTTCTCTAAATCCACAAAGACACAATGCAACTCCTTCTGACCTTCTCTGTACTTCTCCATCAAGACTCTCAGAGCAAACATCACATCTGTAGTGCTCTTTCCTGGCATGAAACCATACTGCTGATCATTAATCATCACCTCCCTTCTTAACCTAGCTTCCACTACTCTTTCCCATAACTTCATGCTATGACTGATCAATTTAATCACCTGTAGTTACTACAGCTCTTCACATCACCCTTATTCTTAAAAATTGGTACCAAACACTTTTTCTCCATTCCTCAGGCATCCTCTCACTTTCCAAGATTTCATTAAAGAATCTAGTTAAAAACTCCACTACCATTTCACCTAAACACCTCCATTCTTCCACAGGTATGTCATCTGGACCAACAGCCTTTCTTTTCTTCATCCTCTTCATAACTATCCTTACTTCCTCCTTGCTAATCCATTGCACTTCCTGATTCACTATCCACATATCATCCAACCTTCTCTCCCTCTCATTCTCTTCATTCATCAGCCCCTCAAAGTACTCTTTCCATCTGCTCAACACACTCTCTTTGCTTGTGAGTACATTTCCCTCATTATCCTTTATCACCCTTACCTGCTGCACATCTTTACTAGCTCGGTCCCTCTGTCTAGCCAATTGGTACAGGTCCTTTTCTCCCTCCTTAGTGTCCAACCTTTTATACAACTCTCCATATGCCTTATCCTTAGCCTTCGCCACGTCTCTCTTTGCCATGCACCTCATCTCCTTATACTCTTGTCTACTTTCTTCATCTTTTTGACAATCCCACTTCTTCTTCACCAACCTCTTTCTATGTATACTCTCCTGTACTTCTTCATTCCACCACCAGGTCTCCTTGTCCTCCTTCCTCTTTCCAGATGTCACACCAAGCACCTTTCTAGCCATCTCTCTTACTAGCTCTGCTGTAGTTACCCAGCTATTCGGTAACTCTTCACTGCCATCGAGTGCCTGTCTTAACTCTTCCCTGAACATCACCTCACAATTACCCTTTTTCAGTTTCCACCATTTGATCCTTGGTGCTGCCCTCACACTCATCCTCTTCTTCTTGATTACCCATGTCATCCAACAAACCACCATCCTATGCTGCCTAACTAAACTTTCCCCTGCCACCACTTTACAGTCTCCAATCTCCTTCAGATTGGCCCTTCTACATAAGATATAATCCACGTGTGTGCATCTTTCTCCACTCTTGTATGTCACCATATGCTCCTCCCTCTTGTGTAAATACGTATTCATCACAGCCATGTCCATCCTTTTCACAAAATCCACTACCATCTGACCTTCTGCATTCCTTTGCTTAACACCATACCTATCCATCACTTCCTCATCCCCTCTGTTCCCTTCACCAACATGCCCATTGAAATCTGCTCCAATCACCAGTCTCTCACTCTTGGGTACAGTCATCACCACTTCATCTAACTCACTCCAAAAATTTTCTTTCTCATCCATCACACACCCAACTTGTGGAGCATATGCACTAACAACATTCATCATTACACCATTAATTTCCAGCTAACAATGGGCAAAACTGCTATTCATATTATAGCTTGCTACAGATCACCCACCATGTCCCAGGACCCCCCACTCCACATTCCTGGAAACACTGGGAAACATAAAGGTCCTACCAAACACCCTGATATTGGGTGATTTCAATTACCCAAACATTAACTGGGAGAACTACTCAAGTACAAACTCCCTTGCCCAACATTTCCTAGAATTTATAAACTCAAATGCCCTGTATCAACTGGTCAACACCCCCAGCAGAGGCAACAACAAACTGGACCTGGTCACCACTAACATGGGCGACCGGTGTTCCACACCGGAGGTCAACCTCTCGCTGGTTAGATCTGACCATAAACGAATCACTCTGGATATCCACATTCCGCCACCACTCCCGGTCAAAAAAAACACCATGAAAAACTTTTCAAAAGCAATCTTCATGTTACTTAAGACCAATGTGGAAATTTTCAAAACCCCCATGCTAAAGGATAATGCTGTCCAAGCTGCAAAATACTTTACTAATGCACTCTGTGGGTACCTACAAGAATGCATGGATCGTGCTATCCCAAACAAAACCAAGACTCACTCCTCCAAGAAAAGGAAACCTGTCTGGTGGACCCCTGCCATAAACAAGCTATACAATAGAAGGAGGAAACTAGTACAGAATAGAGTAAAATCTCAAGAAGGGGAGTCATCCCTGATCAGTATCAGCAAGAAACTACATTCGCTCATAAAATCATCCAAGGCTAGCTTCGAAAGAAAAATTGCCATGGACTCCAAAGATAACCACAAGGCATTATTTAGCTATGTCAAGAATCTGAGTGGCAATTCTCAGATCTGCTTGGAGTTAGTGCAGAATGGCACAAAATACACTGAACCAACTGATACAGCCAACATCCTGGCAGACAGTTTCAGTGCAAATGTCACCCTCCTCTCACCCCCAAAAGGGCCCATAACTATACCAGAAGAATGTAGTTCCCCTGACACTCAGGTTAAAACAACCCTCTCCATAGCCAAAAACACAGCATCAATGGGACCAGACGGTGTCCCAGGCTGCGTCCTACATGAGCTCAAAGATGAACTAACCCCTCACCTAAACACACTGTTTAAACTTAGCCTCTTCACAGGCTATGTGCCTGCAGAGTGGTGCACAGCAATGGTTATTCCGCTCCACAAAAGTGGAGCCACAACTGACCCCGGGAACTATTGCCCTATAAGCCTGACTAGCTTGGTCTGCAAAGCTATGAAGCGCATCATCACGGACCTCATTAACAGAGACATTGGGGACCTACAAACACTGGACCTTACCCAGTTCAGCTTTGTTAAGGGCAGATCATGCCTCCTAAACCTGGTGGACATCTTTGAGACAGTTACCAAGGCTATAGACAAAGGAAAGGTGGTCCACACAGCCTACCTAGACCTTGCAAAGGCCTTCAACACAATTCCCCACTCAGGTATTATAGACAAGCTCACCAGCCTGAACATAAACCCCCACGTCATGAGATGGGTTGCCAACTGGTTCACGAACAGAACCCATATGGTAAGAGTTGCAGGAGCTAGGTCTGACTCTAAACCGCTTACAAATGGCATTCCCCAGTGCTCAGTCCTAGGAACCCTCCTGTTCTGCATATACTTCTCAGAGGTACAGGCAAGCATAGGAGGTCTATGGCTGACCAAGTTCACAGACAATTGCAAACTAGGGGCTATAACTGACTCTCCGGCTGACACAGACATTCTCCAAAAGGGTCTCACTGAGACAGATACCTGGTGTCAAAACCATGGCCTCAAGCTAAATGCCAAAAAGTGCATAGTCTTCCCCTTAGGAAAAAACAAAGTACCCACAAACTACCACATAGGTGGTAACCCCATAAATACGGAAGACGTAATAAGGGATCTCGGGACCCAAGTAGATAGTAACCTCTCCTTTGATAATCACATTGCCAAAGTGGTTAGAAAATCCTTCTACGTTGCCCATCTAATCACAAAAGCATCCAGATCAAAAGAGGTCACTGGACCCCCCTATGCATCAATCATCAGACCCATCATAGAGTACAATGCCCCATTTTGATGTACCTTACAAGACACCTGCAACAACTGGAAAGTCCACAGAAGTACCTCACCAAGAGGATCACTGGCCTCAAGCAGATGCCCTATGCAGCTCAACTGAAGAAACTCCAGCTGTACTCGATTGCATACCGCTTACTCAAAGGTGATCTCTGCCTGACATACAAGGCCATGTCCAACCCAGAATTGATGTACATGCTCTACCTAAAGAAAACCATATCCCCTCGAGCCACATGCTCCAGGGATCTAAACCTCACCACAACAATAAATAGGACTTGCTGGAGGGATAGATTCCTGTACCAGAGACTTCCCATGCTCTGGAACAAGATTCCAATCTACATTAGGCAGAGCTCCTCACTAACCCTCTTCAAGAGGAACCTTGACGGGTGGATGGGAGACAGAAAGTTTACCTCAGGGATCACTTCAATGGCTGTGCTGGACAGAGGCACAGGGAACTAATCTAAGGGGGCGGCGGAAGCCAACACATTCCGGCTAGGCTTATAAATGCCTTTGGGCAGATAGCCTAGTACCTACCTATGAACCTATATGAACGAATGCAATGCCATTGTTATCTATTGCAATGTACTCAGTTATTATGGACATACAGTTTATATTTGATGCTTGTCATATTCATATAGCAGTCCAGCACCACTCTGACTGAAAGCAACAATACTCAGTGTTCAGAACCCCTGCATAATTAAATACTCCAGTATAATGTGCATTGGCACCACTTAGAATATGGCTGTGATATTAATTCAGATGCCTCATCTGTCTACCATCTGTGCTGCTTTGCTGTGCTTCGGCATCACTCTAACCTATGAAAACATCATCTGTAAAGGTGGAACTCATATCTCACTGCTACTCACTGACAATAACATGTAGAACTTTGTTATGGTTTAAGGAATTGGGGATTTTAGAAATTGGGCTAGCAAGATTTCACCACTATTTACATCAGCTGCTTACTCAAGGGGACAATTCTGATGTTAATGTATTTACTTACGGCTACAATTCATGACATGAATTTATTTTAATTTGTGAATATTTATGACTTAATTTATAGCATAACTACCAAAATTGTGTATAATAAGAAACCTCCTCATGTAATGATCATATTTTTCATAAAAAACTTATCATCTTGACAGACATTTACTTAAGGTTCCATTATTAGACATTGCAATTACTGCATGGTGGGAAATATTGCTAGAATTTTCCAATATAGATGTTTTAAACTCAAAATATTATTAAATATTACAAAGGAAAAAAATATATATATTCGAGTCTCTGAACAAAACGTTTTTTTAACCTCTGGAAAAAATAATTGCTCTTACCTAGGAATGTAAATACATAACAGATAATGAAAACAAAAACTCTAAACATTACATTGGAAATGAGTTGCCTGAAAAGAAATAAGTTGTATTATGAATTTAGTTATATACCAATATGCATTAACAGCACATTTAAAGTTATTTACAAAAAAAAGGATATTAATGTATCTTGAGTTCAGTTCCTGAAGCTTATTTTGATCTTTCAACTACTATCACATTTAGAGTTAATTATTTTCAAATGAAGGAATAAGGAAGTTTTACGTTCATTTCAGGATTCACAGACAGGCAGCACATATGCACCAGAATCAAACACACGACAGTCAGACAGTGGTAGAAATTCTTAGTTCCATGTTGCATTATAGTGCAGTGTGTGCAGAGAGAAAGAAGGTCTTATTAATATTTACATACCTGCAAGATGAACAGAGGCATGATTTATTATTTGGGAGAAACTGTGCATAGGTATGTGTGCTTATCAATATAAAAGGTTAAGCTATGCTGAAAAATTCGGAGCTGCCTAGAGTGGTAGCATCAGTCTCTCAATATGCAGTGGTACTTGGCACTGCCACATTCCTTCTGTATACACAAAGTGGCATTCGCTGCCAGTGGAGACATGCCATAATTTCTTGGATCAGGAGTTCAATGATTCTTTTATTTTGCATCAAACTAAAAAAACAGTAAAAAAACAAAAAAAAACAAAAGAGAAATCTAGCAAGGCTAGACTTTCCACTGTGTGATTCCTTAAACCTCTTGTATTAGAGGCAACATGGGATATATGCAAATGACTCTTTAAGGACATCAGGTTTTTCAGCCTTTTTTAATTTCTCCAAGACTTTTGGGTTTCTAATACCATGATGGGAATGGACCCCATTCCTAAGTCAAAGTACAATTAAAGTTCATGAAATTAGTATTGTTTCAATATTTGATGTCAGCCAGTAGAGCTCTTCACAGCACCTGCAATGTGCCCAATAATGACTGCAGTTCGTATAGAGTCACATGTATTGTTAACATATCCAAATACGATTGTAAATTCTTTTTTATAAGACCAGTTGCTCCTACTGCTATTAGAACTGTCTGGGTATCTTTCCTCCACATTGCTCTCATTTCTGCTTGCACATCCTGATATTTTATGAATTTGTGTTTCTCTGTACGCAAGACACTGTAGTCACTGAGTGTGGCAATTTCAATGATCAATGCTACTTCTGTCTTCTTTTCTTGGACAACTATATCCAGTTTTCTAGCATCTATCTTTTGGACTGTTGGTAATGGGTGATCCCATGTGATATAAACTTCATCATTTTCTGTGATGCTTTGTGGCTCAGTTTTCCAGTGTTTTTCAGTTACTTTAATACCATAATGTTTGCACAATCCCCAGTGCAACAGTCTTGCCACATTATTATACCTTTCAGTATACAGCTCTTCTGTCATTAGTGATTAGTGTTTCAGCTCTATGGCAATTCTGAATGCCCATGACTTTTTTCTTTTTAAGTCTATTTATGGACAAATTCAGGCCAATAAATCCAAACCCCACAAGCTGTGGACATGCATGCTTCAGCCTTCTTATGGAATCATCAGCACAGGATAAGTCAAATGAACAGGAAAAGTCATGGCCATCCAGAATTGCCATATAGCTGAAATACCTGATGTCCTTAAAGGGTCATTTGCATATATCCCATGTTGCCTCTAATACAAGAGGTTTAAGGAATCGCACAACAGAAAACCTAGCCTTGCTAGATTTTTCCTTTGGTTTTTGCTGATTTATTTTAGATAAACACATCATATGGGTCTGTCATTCTCAGAACATAGAATGACTAAGAATGAAAGGTCATCGTCTAACTGCAAAATACAGGGAATGTATAGATCTTTCTATTGTAGCTACAGGGACTTTTCAGAGACCAGGTGGGGACACATTGTGTATTCACTGGCCTCTACCGCTAGAATATTCAGCAGGTTCTTCAACCATGCTAGTACTTTTGTATTGTTGTTAGAATACTACTGTGATAGTGTAGTTTGATGGCTGCCATGGTAATGTTCTGACAGTTTTCTGGAGACTGGTTGAGGGTCTTGATCTGCTTCTCGTTGCTGTGCCATACCTCCCAACAGTCCCAGACTTGGGGCCTTTATTCTTTTTTGTGTTTTTTTTTCCTGATTCTTGTGTAAGGATGCTGAGAGGTATGCATAGTGCACATGGTGCTGTAAAATGACAGCACATAAGTTATCAGAGGCACTCATATTTTAATTCAGCTGTTTCAATAGGGGCATACTTTGTTTACTAACTGTATTTTTATAAGATATTACCTTTAGTGAACTGATTTAAACTTTAGTATCTAGTGTTTCATTATGATAGTTCTTAACTGTATGTTTGCAAAATGTGGATTGCTACCTCTCCTCTCCTCTCCTTTCCT